>NC_135734.1:3927857-4232142 GCF_041903045.1 Epinephelus lanceolatus
GTCACTTTGTGCGATGTCAGTTTCCCCAATTCCCTAACCACCACCCAGATTCTACGATTGATGCCTTTCTATCACTTAGTACAAAAGACTGACAAAAGGGACTGATAGCGATCATTTATAATCACATTTCCAACATAAACCCAAACTGTCCAGACACCCTGAGGGCTACTTGGGGATGGGACCTCAGGATCAGTGTGTCAGATGAACAATGGGAACATATACCAGACCGTGTACATACCTCTTCTATATGCACTAGACACAGCCTTTTGCAATGTAAGATCTTAAACAGAGTCCACCTCACAAACGCGAGGCTGGCCAAAAGATACCCGGACAGGTCTGATTCTTGCAATAGGTATAAAAGCTCACCCGCTGACTATGTACACATGTTCCTGTTATGCCCTCAATAATCTGAGTTTTGGGCTGCTGTATAGTGACAGGTGAGTTGCTCTCTCTCCTCTTGCCTGTCTTGGTATTCATCCCATATCATCCGTCCGCTCCTTTGGCACAATGCATGATGGGATATATTGCTTGGTTTACGACCATTGGTTGTACACTACTTTTCACACTGTGGGATACTATATAAGGTATAATAATTCCGTCTATACATTCAGACATCACTAGAAAATGGCGAACTCGCTATATAGTGGACTAGTTAGTGATTTTAGACACATCCCTAGTTTCCTTGCAAATATAGGCAGATATCAAGTTTGATTGCAGTGTCATCTCTTACTTAAGGTAAAAAGTACACAAACCACAGTCAAAGTTTCAGTGTTTCATCTCCACTGTAAGTACTGCGCATAGGATGCATAGGCATATTCCATATTTATGAAACCTCTGTGTATTTTGCTTGACTCAACTTTCTAGAGTTTGGAAAGTTCTCTCACTTTTTCATACTAAATATCCAAACAGTGGTTGCTGCAGTAGTTTGTGAACAAACAGTGTGAACAGTATAAACAGAGCCTTAATTTAATCTCTGGACTGCTGTTTGGTGTTGTGCTTTGGCAGCAGTCATTAATCAACTGCTTTGCTTCCAAAAATAACCTGGAAACATGGATGTTTTTACATTTTTGTATGCTTGTTTTTCATCTCATATCACATTTGATTATCTTGTTAACACCCAGGAAATAGGGCTGCTCAATTAATCGAATTTTAATCGTGATTACAATTTTGGCTCCAGACGATCTCAAAATTCATATAATCGAGGAAAAACGATTATTTGGTGTTTCCGTTCTGAGACGCGCATGCACAACTCAACCGCTACGTCCCCGCGTGTGTGGAGAGTGGAGATCCAGGCCGGCGATTTAAGCACGTGTAAAGATGACAGAGGGTGAGGCTGAGCAGCGTCGCTTGGTTGATAAAAAAGGTAGAACCACTTCATTTATTGAAGTATCTGTCTCTTATTGTATTTTATTTATTTCTTGTTTTCAAAAGATTGAGTGCAGTAGCCTACAACAGTTGAGGGTCCGACATTAACGGTTGCCCGAATGCCTGAGGCAAGTAAAAATATCCGGCGGGCCAGCAGTCCCTGCGCAGACATGCCCAATCGGGCAGGCAGTACCGACTCGGATTTTTTATTTTTATCATTTCTAATCACAGGGCAGGAATTATACCACAGCCAAACGGCCAGTGCCGTGGAGTCCCCGGTGTGTGGCCGTAATGCCCCTCCTACCCATACGGCCAGTGTAGCATGCCCTGTTTTTTATGACAAACAGCATAGCAAGGCTACGGCTAAATTAACATAACGTTACTGACACTCCGAGACACATGCACACACACATAACGTTACCAGACAGCCTCTCAGTCCTTAGCCGCTAACGTTAGCTCATGTTAGCACAGTTACCACACAGAAACTTTTACAAAGGGTCACAATGTGCTTCTAGTGACTGTCAAATCGCCAGCGAAAGATGTTTACACTGCGTACACGGAGATGGGACAAAGATCCTCTGAGAAGGAAGATGGTTCACTCTGCTCTGCCGCCAGGAACAAACTGGGAGGCAAAGATCATCTCTAAGGAAGAGGACTCACTTTGCTGCAGGATTCACCAAAACATTTTTTTGTTTTTTCTTTTAATAAATTGAACACACATTAAAGAACATACAAGATTCTGTAGAGAATTAATACATATAATACAATACAATAAACACTGTCTAATTAAATGAAGGAAGAGGATTTTTTAAAGGCAAATAAAATATTGGGAATTTATGTAAAAATATACATATAGACATATGAATAATTATATAATTAAAGATATGTAGGTTATGTTAGGTGAATACACCTGTCAGTGACCCTGACCACTGGCATTGGCAAAAGAACTGGAGTTGGTCCCCGGATGCTGCACTGCAGCTGCCCACTGCTCCCAGTGTATACAGTAGGATGGGTCAAATTTCGTTTCAATGCATGTTATGTGCTGAGAAAGGACAATAAAGAATCTTCTTCTAATAATAATTTCTTAATAACTAGGAGATAACAAAAGAATAAAGAGATTTCAAAGACATAAAAAATAAGGGACATGAATCAAAACAACAAGAAACGAGATATATCCCCAGTCATGCACACCCAGTTTTAATAAGCTCAGTGCTGTTTTTCAACAAATATATTGTTTTGGCTTCATTCAATGTAATTAGCACATATTGTTATTGCGCCATTTGTTTTGGCCTTGGTGCCCCACATTTTGGCCATGATGCCCCAATAAATTTGTATTTATCAAAGGCCAAAGTGGCCTTGCCCTAAAAATGACTTAATTCCAGGCCTGTAATCGTGTATTTCCTCTCCTGTTTCTGTCCTCGGAGGGGCCAGTTGCAGTGTGCTGCTTTTTTATGTGCTGCTGCCTCCATTGGCTGATCATCTCTGCTGACGTAAGATATAAGTTATGAGCGAAAATATGCACCACACAGCCAGAAAAAGAACCTCTTAAGCAGGGCAAGTAAGAATTTAGATGGGGCAAGTAGATTTGAGAAGTACTTGCCCGACAGGGCAAGTAGGAAAAAACCTTAATGTCGGACCCTGCTACTACATTACAAGATATTTTTATATATTTAACAGGAGAGTGTTTTTTAACATGTTCAATAAATGCTGTTCCAAATTCAAAGACATAATCGTGTAAATAATCGTGATTTCAATATTGACCAAAATAATCGTGATTATGATTTTTTCTATATCGAGCAGCCCTGCCAGGAAATGATTCAAAATATTATTTTCAATGTTTCAAAGTTGAGGAAACATACAAATATAAAGACATCTTTTTTTGCACACAACAAGAATTATTAACATCTAACAGGGTTACTAGTAGGGGTAGAAACTACTCTAGTATTTTCCAGTGTTGGTCAGTAATGTGTTCCAGTAACACTTGTAAAAAATTAAATTAAACAAAATTTCAGCACTAATATTACAGTTCCCCCAAAAACCAAATAACTCATTGCAACCGTACTTTTGTTGTCATCCCCTTCAGAGTTGAAATCTGACAATCAGTTACATCCGTGGATTAATTTTTGTAATTGCCGTGTTATATTGTAATTTCTTTGATTCTGTCCAGAGGAAAGATGACAAAAACATCATAGTCAAATGTAAACTGTGTGCAGGTAGTGGTACTAAGACCATTTCTATTGCGATTACATTGCCTCAAATCTCCTGGAACAGCTACTATGTCCAGCAGCACAGCAACATTTTTTTTTTTTTTTTTTGTTCTTGTTTTCTTTGGTTTGTCTTTGTGAATTGCTGAATGGCTGACCTTTACTTTATGCAACTTGATTATTCATGTCTTTCATTTTTTATTTCTTATTATATTTTTATTTTTATTTTTTATTTTTTCTAACCAAAGCTTGTTCGTTTCTTTTAAACATGTCCGAATAAACATTATTCTATTCTAAAAACATGACGCTCCAGTAAATACTCACTACCAAAGGTAAGCCCTCTGCAGCCGCAGCCTGTATTTAAGCAGATCCTTGGGAAAATATTGGTCACAGGCAACAGAAAATCAATTGCCAGCTATTTAACCTTAGCTGTGCTTGCTGGAGATCATCCTGACATTGACACAGAGACAAACATGAAGGCTGAATTTTGAGGAGAAACAACATAATTACCAATTTTGTGGAGCTTAACAGAAAAGTAAATCACCCAGTAGTGTAAAGAATTACTGTTGGCAGGGAGTAATAAGTAAAGTAATACTATTACTTTTGAGAAGACTAATGAGTAATGAGTTATACATTACGTAATAAGCCCAACACTGGTTGTTTGTGATTAACTTTTTAACAGCTGCCAGTAATGATCATGGGTTGATCTGAGCAAATATATGGGTATTAGACAGATGGTGTCCATAAATGATTCTCTCTACTTTCTCTCTTCCATTCTGTGTACTCCCCCTGGCATTTTGTTCACTACTGTACACCATTTAATTCAATAAAAAGTAACTGAAGGAGGAAAATAAAGCTCTGGCAATTTAGCAAATATGTTTGCTCCTTAACTTGGCTTGGTTTATTCAAAAAACATATTTGTACCATCAACTCCTGTCTCATGTTGTCTGCAAACCATTCCTCTTGTGAAGCACTTAATAATCCGACAGCGGAGGTTAAAGAAGCAGTGTGTAAGATTCAGGGAGATTTTGTGGAATCTAGTGACAAGGATTGCAGATTGCAACCAGCTGGAACTTCTCTCAGTTAGAATTCCTTCAGTGTTTATTGTTCAGGAAGTTTTTTTTTTTTTTACTGGGAGCTGAATTATCCACAGAGGTCTCTTCCTCTCCAACACAAATGGACCAGGTAATTAAATCAACAAAAACACTAAATAAAGCAGTTTAATGTTATAAATAAGACTTTCTCCTACAACTTTTGGAACTTGCAGACAGGCTGCTTGCCCAGTGCCTGCTACAGTATATGTGCTCACCTTATTTCTGATCAGACATTCAGGATATTTCTACCTGGAGCGAATTATCCACAGAGATCTCCTCCTCGCTAAAACAAACAGACCAGGCGGTAAAAACCAGTAAAACACTGAATAAAGGAGATTAGATTGATAGAAAAAAGCAGTGTTTTAACGATGTTGTCATTGCACAGGGGCCTCTAACTATGGTGGCCAACACAAAAACGCAAATGTCCCTATCTAGAGTCAGTGATGGGTTTGTCTATTCTGGGCTTCTGTAGAAACACAGCAGTTTAACATGGCAATCTCCATATACGAGGACCCACTTTCTATGTAGATATAAATGTCTCATTCTAAGGTAATGAAAACACTAAAGAAAACATACTTACTATATTATATTCCATTTATGCCAAAATATCCCCTACATTCTACACACTGAATGTTGCAACACAGCCAATAAATTATGATAGCTTTGTACATTTTGTACTCTTTGCCTCTCTGTCTCCCCATGGTTCAGAAGACGATCAAACTTAACTATCTAGAGGAAATAAAAGTCAGACCAAGGCTTAGGTGAACCTGTGGAAGGATCATTACTGGATGTCACACAACATTTACTTCACATCTGTCCGTCCTAAGTCTATCCATCCTGGAAGAGAGATCCCTCCTTGGTTGCTCTTCCTAAGGTGTTTTTTTCCCATTAAAGGGGTTTCTTTTGGGGAGTTTTTCCTCATCCGCTGTGAGGGTCCAAGGACAGAGTGATGTCGTATGCTGTAAAAATTGTAATTTGTGACATTGGGCTTTATAAATAAAACTGAACTGTATTCAGAGAATTATAATAAGTAAGAGTATGAAATAGAAGTATATAAATATAAAGCAATATTAATATATAAAATAGAAAAGAAAAAGTACATTAAAAAACAAAAATAGAATGTGCAATATGCTACAGTGTTTAACAATAGTACTTCAGATATAAAAATATTAAAAATAATGTAAAGAATGTAAAGAATAAAGTAAACATCAGAAATATGTACAGTTATGCGCATGATAAAGTAGTATACTGACAAAATATTGCACAGTTGAATAATTGTACAGAATATTGTGGCAGTTGAATAACTGCACCCAATAGATAATTATGAATTATAAATTGAGAAGGTAAATAAAGTCCAGATGCCAGTCTACTGACTCAGAGCAGCTGACACTGAAGGAGAAGTTGTACAGGTTAATGGCCACAGGCAGGAATGACTTCCTGTGGCACTCTGTGGTGCATCTTGGGGGAGTAAGTCTGTCACTGAATATGCTCCTGTGTCTGACCAGCACATGGTGGAGTGGATAGGAGACATTGTCCAAGATGATATGTATCTTAGACAGCGTCCTGCTACAGTGCCATCAGAGAGTCCAGCTCCACCCCCATTACATTACTGGCCTTGTGAATCCATTTTTTGAGGCAGTTGGCGTCTGCTACCCTCAACCTGCTGCCTCAGCACACAACAGTAAACAGGATCACACTGAGTACCACAGATTCATAAAACATCCCCAGCATTGTGCGGCAGGTGTTTAAGGGCCTAAGCCTTCTCGGAAAATAGAGGCGGCTCTGGCCCTTCTGATAGAGGACTTACGTGCATTTGGACCAGTCCAGTTTATTATCCATATGCACTTCCACATACCTGTAGTTCTCCACAATCTCCACATTGACTCCATGAATAGAAACAGGGGTCACCACTGCCTTTGCCCCCCTCAGATCCACCACCAGCTCCTTTGTCTTTGTCACATTAAGATGCAGATGGTTCTGTTCACAATATGTGATAAAGTCACCCACCACAGCCCTGTATTCATCCTCATCACCCTTACTGATACATCCAACAATTTCAGGGTGCAGAGACAATTGCAATTGCAGAGACTGTCCTCTGTGGGGCCCCAGTGTTGCTGACCACTATGTCTGACACACAGTGTTGCAAGCGCACATATTGTGGTCTCATCCACCTGCATGGCTGTCAGCTTGGAGCTGGCCGGATGGTGTTGAAAGCACTGGAGAAGTCAAAAAACATGACCCTCACAGTACTTGTCAGCTTGTCCAGGTAAGCGTAGGCATGGTTTAGCAGGTAAATGATGGCATCCTCGACTACCGGTCGGTGCTGGTAGGCAAACTGGAGTGGGTCTAAGAGGGGTGACCTTGAGCCGGAGCTGCTCCAGGACAAGTCTTTCCAGGGTCTTCATGATATAGAGGGTTAGCACTAGTCTGTAATCCTTGGAGCCACTGGGATGCGGTGTTTTTGGCACAGGAAAGAGACACAGTGTTTTCCACAGCGGAGACCCTTTGGAGACTCAGGTTCATGTTGAAGATGTGGTGAAGCACTCCACACAGCTAGGGGGCACAGGCTTTGAGCACCCTGGGGCTGACACCATCATGGCCTGATGCCAGCCTTGCTTGAGGGGAGTCTGGGCAGCTGTCTTCTCAGATGGTCAGCTTTGAAGCACACTGTAGAGGTCACAGTTAAGGGAGCGGGAGAGATGCAGTCATCAGGATGGAGAGGGCAGTTAGCCTGCGAGCCAGAGGAGGGGTGAGAAGGACCATTACCTGTCTCTGTGGAACAATGACGATCAAGAGGGAGACATCTGGACCTCAGGGTCTTCCACTTCTGACACATTGCAAAGAGTCAAAGATTATTCTTCTTTGTAGTCTGGAGTCATGCTTTAGAAAGACATGGTAATCTCTTACACTCCTAGTGAAGATAATATACAAATACAGATTATGGTATTATGAGAAGTTTTGGCTCAAGATTGATTACCCCTGCCAGGCTTACTTTGAAGTTGCTGACCAGAGTGGGACAATGTCCCTTGTGCTTTGGAATTAACTTTGTCCAGGGTTTTACCAGAGACTGGGCATAGGCATAGTGTTGTACATTCTGTTGTAGGCAGACAAATGAGTAAAGCCGGGGGGTGGCAAGGGACACTGTCAAATCTGTTGAAGAACAGATTAAGTTCATTGGTCCTGTCCATGCTGCCTTCAACTCCTTTGTTGCCAGTCGGACTGAAACCAGTGATGGTCTTAGTGCCACTACAGACCTCTCTCATATTGTTCTGCTTGAGTTTCCGCTCTAGCTTCTGCCTATTCTTTTCTTTAGCCTCCATGATCTTCACTTTAAGGTCCCCCTGTACTGTTCTCACCACCTCCCTAGCTGTAAAAGCCATGTTCTTGTCATTCAGGATGGCTTTAAGGTCTTTTGTTACACATGGCTTGTTATTTGAATAACAATGGCCAGTCTTGGCTGGAACAGTGCAGTCCATGTTTATGTTGTCAGTGAGACACTCTGTAAGCCCGTTATTGTCCTCTCTGGTTGGACAGCTCACATACTGGGAGCAACTGGGCAGAGTGGTTGTCATGGTAACATGGTTGAAGTCACGTGAGATTACGATGAAGGCCATCAAGTGTTGAGTCTATGGCAGCGTGTATGACGTCATGTCGGGTTGGCTGTAGGCAGGATGTAAACAGTCACAACAATGGCATGTGAAATTTCCCTTGGCAAATAATATGACCCAGGTCCCACAGCTCAAAGTTCAATTTCCAGGCTACAGATGTGGTCCTTGATTGCAATGTTACTGGGATTGGACCATCGGTTATTAACTAGAACAGCATGCCCCCTGCCTTTCTGCTTACCACTATGGCACAATCCCTGTTGGCCCAAACAGTCTCAAAGTCGTCGATGGAAACATTGTGGTTGGGAATACCCTGATGCAGCCTAGCCATACACTCTTGTTGACTCGTTGTTAAGATAAGACAGGATAAGATAAGATAAGATAAGATAAGATAAGATACACCTTTATTGATCCCACAATTGAGAAATTCCAGTGTTACAGCAGTCAAGGGGAAAGAGTCAGATTAAAGATTTCAAAATTTAAAAATGTAAAAAAAACAAACTAGGCATGCAAAAAGAGTACAAAAATACAAGAAACAACAATAAATAATAATAATAATAATAATAATAATAATGAGCTGTGAATAAAAAGTGAGTAATGGATTAAAGTGAACATATTTAGTGCAAAGTGAATATTGTATGTGCAAATAAACAACAACATGGGGGACAGTTATGCTTATTATGGTGTCCATAAAGTGTCCATAGTGTTCCTAAAGTGTCCATGGTGCAGTTTACTGTGAGCAGTGCTGGTTATGTAGCCTGACAACAGCAGGCAGGAAGGACCTGCGATAGCGTTCCTTCACACACTTTTGGTGAATCAGTCTATCGCTGAAGGAGCTCTCCAGAGCTTTTATCTCCTCCTGCAGAGGATGGGAGTAGTTAGTCCTCAGAGATGACAGCTTGGCTGTCGTCCTCCTTTCCCCCACCACCTGCACTGCACTGAGTCCAGAGAGCATCCCATGACAGAGCTGGCCTTCTTGATCAGCTTGTCCAGTCTCTTCCTATCTGCAGCCGAGATGCTGCTGCCCCAGCAGACCACTCCGTAAAAGATGGCTGATGCCACCACAGTGTCAAAGAAGGTCTTCAGGAGCGCCCCCTGCACTCCAAAAGACCTGAGCTGCCTCAGCAGGTAGAGTCTGCTTTGGCCTTTCCTGTACAGTGCTGTTATGTGATTAGTCCAGTCCAGTTTATTGTTAAGATGAACACCCAGGTACTTATAAGATGTCACCATCTCAATGTCCTTTCCCTGGATGTTCACCGGTGATGGGGGGAGGAGTCTGCACCTGCGGAAATATACCACCAGCTCTTTGGTTTTCCCCGCTTTGATCTGAAGGTGGTTCCTCAGGCACCAGTCAACAAAGTCCTGGTTCAGTTCTCTGTACTCCCTGTCGTCCCCATCTGTGATGAGGCCGACGATCGCAGAGTCATCAGAGAACTTCTGCAGATGACAGGTGTGTGTGTCGTATGAAAAGTCTGCAGTGTAGAGGGTGAAGAGGAACGGTGCCAGCACCATCCCCTGCGGGGCCCCCGTACTGCAGACAACCAAGTCCAATACACAATCCTGGGTCCTGACATACTGCGGCCGGTCCGTGAGGTAGTCCAGGATCCAGGATGTGAGGTGATTAGCCACCCCTATGTGCTCCAGTTTGTCCCTCAGAAGTGCAGGCTGTATGGTGTTGAAAGCGCTGGAGAAATCAAAGAACATGATTCTCACAGAGCTTCCAGGCTTCTCCAGGTGAGAAAGAGCTCTATGCAGGAGGAAGATGACAGCGTCGTCCACCCCAATGCCAGGCTGGTAGGCAAACTGCAGCGGGTCCACTGAAGGGCCTGCTGGAGGGCGGAGACGAGACAGGACCAGGCACTCCAGAGTCTTCATGACGTGTGATGTTAATGCCACCAGTCTGAAGCTGCTGAAGTCCTTGGGGTGCGGAGTCTTGGGCACAGGTACCACGCAGGATGTCTTCCACAGCTGTGGTACTCTCCCCAGCCTCAGGCTCAGGTTGAAGATGGTTTCAACTATCCCGCACAGTTGGTCTGCGCAGGACTTCAGGAGCCTGGAGCTGATGCCGTCTGGACCCGCAGCCTTCCTTGTCTTTATCCTCCTCAACTGATCTCTCACCTGACAGGTAGTGAAGGACAAGCTGGAGCAGGGGGGCTGTGTGCTGGGGGGTGGAGGTGATGAGGTGGGGGGAGGAGTGGGGGTTGGTGAGATGTCCGGGGGAGCGGGGGTGGGGGAGGTGTCGAAGCAGTGTGCCAGGAGTGTAGGTGAGGGGGAAGGTGAAGGTGAGGATGAGTGGGGTTGCAGCCGTGATGTCTGGGCCAGGGGAGGGGCAGACTGATCAAATCTACTGAAGAACAGATTTAGATCATTCACCCACTTCTGGACACCTCTGGCTTGGGAGTCTGGTTGTGTGTGTCCTGAGATGGTTTTCAGACCTCTCCAGACTCCGCTGACATCGCTATACTGCAGCTGTTCCTCCATCTTCTTTCTATATCCTTCCTTTCCCCGCCTGATGTTTCTCCTTAGCTCCTTCTGCGCGGCCTTCAGCTCCTCCTTATTTCCAGAGTTAAAAGCTCTCCGCTTCTCCTTCAGGAGAGCTTTTATATCTGGAGAAATCCAGAGTTTGGTGTTGGAGAAGCAGCGTACAGTCCTGGTGGGTACAGTGCTTTCCACACAGAAGTTTATGTAGTCCGTAATGCATGATGTCATACTGTCAATGTCCTCCCCATGGGAATCGCTGAGTACCTCCCACACAGTGGCCTTGAAGCAGTCTTTCAGGGCCGTTAACTTGTTCATCTTGTTTGCCAGTGGTCTCAGTTTGCCCATAATGAGAGGGGGAGACACATCTTATGTCTCCTTTTCTCCATAAGTCTCTGTTGTCTGGACCCTGCTCTCCTTCCTCGCCACTTTGTCCCTCCTCTGCATCCCCTGTGTGTCCTTCTCCAGATTTCTGCTGGGATATCTGTTGTTCTGGTCGACATGCTGGCTTGGGTCAGTGTGATCAGCTGATCTCTGTAGTAAAAGAAGGTGGCCATGGGTGCACTGTACAACAGCGGCGTGTGTAAAGGAAAGTAGTAATTCCACGGTGAAAAAGCAAAGCAGAGCTCTCTTAAGTAGCATGTTCAAAGAGGGCACAGCTTAATAATTTTGCCAGAAAACAATAACAAGTGTGAAGAAAGCTAAAGTTGTTCAAAAAAACAAAAAGAAAAATAAGGCACTATCAGTAGAAACTGATACACACTAAAATTATATAGAATTGAACTATCAAAATGCTTTACCACTGGTCAACATCACAATTTAGCACACCAAGTTTACCAAAATTGAACTCAAAACAAATCCCCTGACTGCAACAATAACATTGGAATGAATTTAAATGACGTTAAAAATGTCCCTATTTCAAAAGCTTGTGTGACCGAGCCTTAATGCAGCTATAAGCACAGCACCTAATACCTTTGTGGTGCTACTGTAACAATTCAGTTTGTGATTTGAAATTAAAGCAGTAATGATTCAGTTTGTTCTCACACTGACATCGAGGTCTGTCCTGTTTTCAGCCCTCTCTAATGAGAGCCCACCAGATGCACAAAGAAGAGTAACAGGATGGCTTTTGATGAGGTTTACCTTTATAGTAGAATACTCTTGGTCACCCTTCACAGGATGGATTTTGAATTTTTCCAAAATGTGAATAGGCAGAGTACAGTGATGCACAGAAAGTTCTAGTGTGTCTTCGTGCCCTGTAAGGAGCAGTCTCCACATGCTGGAACAACATTATTACTGCTCAATTAGTCCCTTTATCTGCAAACTGATTTGATGGATTGAATAGAATTTTCACTGAAAAAACGGACTCACCAAGCTCCAGATACATCAACGCTGTGTGCTAATTAGACAGCTAATCATGAGTTTTGTGGATTTTTATTGGGCTATCATTGGGATGTTTTTGTTTCTGTTCCATGTGAATGCTAGAAATTACGCACACGTTGTATAAGCACAATCAACAGTTATCATTTAGCACTGTGTGTTTACAATTTTTAGTTAAGGGCAAACACTGTAATTGTTGGAATTCATTGCTCCTAAGTGACGCACTGGTGGTGATATTGGTTGATGAACAGGAAAATAAAAGGTATTGATGCCTATCAGGGGTAACACATTACAAGTAACACAAGTAAAAAAGTAGTGTTTTTAAGGAACAATTACTTTTCATTTTCCTTTTATTAAAATGTACTTCTACTCTTAGCTCAAGTGTACTTGAGTTATTTTAATACCAAAATCTGAAAAACACAGCAGTTACATTATGAAGTGCTTGCTGTCCCTCCAGAAAACCACTGAGATCTGTGCTTCTACGAACCCCTCTTCTGACCTCCAGAAGCACGTTGAAGTAAGTTGCACATCCAGCAGGTGAAAATGTAGTTAGCTAGCTAACCTTCGTTACATTAATATTTCATGTGAAACATTAATCTTTAATGTGATAAAGGTTAAGAGTGGTAGAGAGGAAGAGATGGAGAGAGAGGGGGAGATTTTTCATATTTCAACTGTATAGGAAAGTGATACTCAACTTATGACCCATGATAGGGTGCTGGGTGGCTCTGCACACCATTTTCTAATTTACAAGGAAATTGATTCACGCTAGAATTTTTCAGTTTTTCTTTTATCGTACTTCTGATATACATTAAGCTGCCTTTATTACACCGTGCAGCAACCACCTTGAGAACTGCCTACCCGCAACAGAATTCCCCACAAAAGCAGGGCATTCATAAAAGCAGCTGCTATCTCTGCAGTCTAAGGGCCAACAGGGCTTACGCCTGGTATTAAAATAAGTCAGTCATAACTTGGCATTCGAAAGCACTGGTCACACAGAAAGTGTTGCAGAGACAGGAGGAAAAAGAATGTAAAATAACGTCAAATATGCAACGTAAGACAAGCTGTTAAGCCCAAAAGTCCCCCAATTAGGAGACTTTGAGAGCGACTTTGCAAGCACAGTGTGAAACAATGCACTGATCACGAAGAATATAGTGATGTTGCACATCAAATTAAACAGCAGAACCTGGGCTACAAGGCTGTAAAAAACATTTTTACATGCCCCAAACACAGCTCAAACAACAACTAAATAACAACAAATCCAACTCCATACAGCACCAATATCCCGACCCACTCGCTATATTTCAGGCTCTAACTCGACCACACATGCCGTTCACCTCAAATGAAAGCTGAGCCTCCACTGTTTCCACACATATGCGTCAAAGCACACTACGCCAAAGCTTCAGAGAGATAGAGGCCAAAGAATAACAACAACAGAAATCTTTTTGCCAAAATATATTTGTAATATTTCTCTTATCTTGTTGTTTTTGCCATGAAAAGCGCATTCTGCCATTAAATCATACTTCATTCCCGTTTACAGACATGTTGTCCGTCATTCAAATGAATCCGGGCGGAAAAACTTGCCTGCGGGAGGTTCCAGGGGAAGCATAACAATGACCACTCACAGCAGCCGACATCGCCCCACAACGTGTTCTGCTGACTCTGATTGGCTTACAGTGCTGTCAATCTTGTTTTAGTGGATATAGCGTCATTCTATTGGCTCTAACGAATCAAACGAGGTGTCAGTCACTCAAATTGGTCAAGCCGTCGCGGACATACAGGCCTCCAAAGCTCAGAATAGAAACTCAGTTTCAAATGTAGTAGGTGTATATTGGTCAGTTTGGAGTGGGAAATAGAGGAAAAAAATGAAACGGACAGTTGTTCATTTACAGAAAAAAAAATGGGGCGTCAGTGGTTTAGTGGTAGAGCAGGCGCCCCATGTACAAGGCTGTTGCCGCAGCTGCCCGGGTTCGAGTCCAGCCTGTGGCCCTTTGCTGCATGTCATCCCCCTCTCTCTCCCCCTTTCACACTTAACTGTCCTGTCTATTAAAGGCAAAAAATATCTTAAAAAAAAAAAAAGAAACAAATAATGAAAGAAATAGGATTGTATATGACAAAAATCACATGCAAACATGGTGCAATTTTGGAGAGCTCACCTGAATTTTCTGTACTAAAACCTCTCTTTTATTGTTCTGCTTCAGTATCAGAATCAACCTTTGCAGAGTTAATGTTCACATATTGTACTATGATTTGATAGAGGTTTAGAGCTGCAGCTGCATCATTCCAAAGGGATACTCATCCTAAAAATGCTTTTTTTTAGGCAAACCTCAAAATGTTTCATTTGTGCTGTGTGCCATCTTCATTTACTCCTCACATATAACATACTGATATTTACACATCTTAACAAATCTCACAAGTGTTCCCTTTACCATGACACCAAAAGTATTCAAATAGACCTTGTGGTTGCAGAGATATATTCATTTCATTATGGGTATGCAATTTTCGAGCAGAGGCCTATAAATAGGCTTAGCTTTGAAAGGCTTAATGCCGGCCTTAAAGATGAATGAAATGTTGACTAAAATTCTATTATTTTTTAATGAATATAGTAGGTGTGTCCAAATGCTAACACATTGAAGATAACTTGAAAATCAACACCCCTACCACCCTAAAATGTAGGTTTCCATCAAGATAGACGAACAACCCGAAGATGTAAAGGTTCCTCTGCAGCTGTGTGATAAGAGGCGAGGTTCTATGTGTGGTTCTGCAGCTGAAACCTTCTGTTAGGTTTCAGGCTGGGCTGCCATTTTCTGTATTGATTGGGTCAAATGCAACACAGAAAAACTAAAGGATACAAGAAGCAATGCAACTCAAATTGTTACTGAACCTACCTTATGCTTTTAATTGAATTTAATTCAACTGATTGACAGTTGACACTTGTGACTTATGATGTCTGCACACAGATTTGGCTGGGGAAGGTCACTGAACACTTCTCTTCAGGTTCAGCTCAACAACTAAGAAGTATTTATTGAAGTGTGGGTGTTTAATTTGAATGCTTAAAGAGCACATCAGCATTTTGGGAATGGGTCCTGCTTTACATTTTCTTCACCAAAATCAACCCAACACAACCCCTTTTTAAAACTGAATTACTTGGCCCATATTTCATGGTGTCTGCATGTGTCAGCAAGAAACACCAAATTTAATATAACTTAGAAATATCTGCTTTGAAGGATGAGATTGGCCATATTCTATATTACTATTAATGTCAAGAAATTCCATGAAAAGACTTAAAGCAACAATGCGACAATCTGTCTAAAAAGTGTTGTGTCTGGAACTTGATATATCTTCTTCCTCTGTGCAAAAGAGCTTCATTGTCATCCAAAACTATTAAAAACACATCAGTGAGCCACACAGTTACATTGGATAATACACCATTACCATGAACACACACGCTGTTTATTCTGACAGAAGTTTATCACAGATAAACTGTCCTGCTGTCTTAAACACTCAGCAGAGCACCAAATATGGATTGATCTGCTGCTGAAATGCACTCTTTCTTCCCTTTTGAGTAATGTTTGCTTAAAACCGTGCTCTTTTGGGAAACTACTGATTCTTTTTCAAGATGAAGCATTTGTGGCTGCTTTAAATACTTATGTCTTCAGTAGGACCCGATTAAGTTGGGTTAAGTTGGGGTCCTGCACGGGTCCAGTTTTCAAGATCCGCCCCGACCCGACCCAGCGACGTACAAACCCGCACCCGCACCGCAAACCCGCGCATCAGGCCAATTAGTACCGCAACCCGGTCCGACCCGTTGAAACACGATCCGCAGCCCGACCTGTAACCCGGATTTAAAGTAATCATTTTGGGTCAAATTGGCTGAATATTGAACAGCATATCGCCACAGTTAAGGTGCCAGTGAGTAAACAACGACCTGAATGAAGCAGCTCTCACAATAAAAACCTGACTTCAGCTCCATCATCAACCCTCTTTGTTCTTCTCCCATACAAGTGTAAAAGCACTCGTTTGTTACGTTTAATGCTTTTAAACTTTTAATCTATGTAAAGGAACTTTACATGTGTAATAATAGACTTACTTTCTGTCCAGAGCGACGTTCAGCAGTTACGAGCTGTCACGTGTTTTTAGAATCCATCGAGGAGAGAAGTAATCCATCAGGGAAACACTTCAGAAACATTATAAAGTGATAGTTGTACATTTTATCCATTTATTTCTCAAATACCTAAATAATTATTTACTGTTTTGGAAGCGGCACTTGTTAGACGGTGGCAGCCATGTTGATTTTGTCATCCAATCACAAATTGTGTTATTAGATGGTGAAACGCGTGTAAACAGCTGAACCAATGACCGTTGCGAAATAGCAGAGGCGATCCTCAGAGAGTAAATAATGACCAAGATAGTTATCTGTAGTTTACCGAACTAATGACTGATGTGTTTATCTAAAACCCGCGATCCAACCTGCATGTTATTTTTTCCACCCAGATCCGAACCCGGGAAAAAATGTTTTTTTAAAAACCACCCGCAAATCAGCTGTTGGGTACCCGACCCAGTGCAGGACTCTGGTTGGGGTTGAGAGTTTGTTTGTTTGTTTATTTGGATCCCCATTAGCTGCAGCATAGCTGCAGCTATTCTTCCTGGGGTCCATGCAACAGACTTCCATTATGTGTTTACATAACACAAAACATACAATACACATAACACTCAACATACATAACGCATAATATAACAAAACATACAACACGACATTGCACAAAACATAACACAAAATTATAACTAAGATAAACAAAAACAAACAAGAAAACAAAAACTATACACAATCATAGACAAGACAAGCTCCCAATAATATTTAACAGTAAGTACTTATAAAACAATGACTATAATTATTCCATCTGTTCATATGTGGGCATTATGAAAGACACTCATTCACACACAACTACGAGACAAATCAAAGGATGAACTCTTATTTAGCCAATGTTCTAATTTAACCAAGTCCTTTATTAAATCATAGCAATGTTTTGTTAATAAAAGATGCTTTTTAAGTAAAACTTTAAACTGAGTTTTACTTTCTTCCTTCATGATGTGTCTCGGGAGTGCATTCCATTCCTGCATGGCTCTCTGTAAGTGATTGTTCTTTTAATTGCATTTGTTCTTGCTTTCGGTAATGTGAAATGTCCTTCTGTAGCATGTCTGGTCAAATAGTTATGTCTATCTAAAATAAGAGATAAATTCTTATATAAAATAAATGGGGTCTTCGTAATAAAAATATTCCTCATAAATGAAAGCAATGAATAAAGTAATCTGTTTTTGACAAACAACCAACCAAGACAGTCATGCATTGCCACAAGATTTGCTCTTCAACCACAATGGAGCGCTATACGTGCTGCTCTGTTTCGTACTGTCTGTAATTTCTTTAACTTCTCTGCTGTCACATTTGACCACACAGCTGGACAATAATCAAGATTGGATAGGACTAAAGCCTGAATCACCTGCTTGGCTGAGTTGCATGTCAAGAACTTTGCACATCTTTGCACAACAGAAACACCATTTCCCATCTTTGTGACCATCTTATTTATGTGTGTAGACCATGATAATTTATTATCTAGTGTGATTCCCAGTAGTTTGGTCTCTTGGACTTGTTCAACTACCACATTGTTTATACAAATATTCAGACCAGGCATTTTACTAATAGCATAATTTGAACCAATAATGATGCTGTTTGTCTTAGAAACATTAAGAACTAATTTATTTTTGTTTATCCATTCAACCACTGACCTTAACTCTGAATTTAAGATAACATTTAACTCAGAACCTGTAGCTCCAGACATGTATATGGTAGAATCATCGGCATACATCGAAATACTGGTCTTTTTTAAAACATGTGGCAGTTGTAAAAATTGTGTATAGGAGTGGCCCAAGGCCCAACTCTCACAGGCAGGGTCAGGAAGTCAGTGTTTTTTGTTTTTTCCTGTTGACAGCGAAAAACATATAGAAAAATGTAAACCTTGTCCTCTAAAAACAAGGCTGAAAGAAACACTTTTATTTTGAAGTGGGGTTGTATGAGGTGCTTAACCATAGTCAATGTATTACATACAGTAGATGGTAGTTGGCGGGCTTCCTGTTTGGAGAGGCAGACAGGACTAGCACCCCTGAAGATCAGCAAAGCATTGCAACAAAACATACTTTAACCACTTACAAAAAGGCCTACCTAAAAAAGTCAATATCAGTTTAACTGTTCGCTCTCTTGGGAATATTTTCAGTGTTTTGTCACATGACAGAAGTAATAGCTTTACTGTTTACTATACTTATATTTCAGGCTTGCTCTGCCTTTCATATAGTTTGCTGTGGTTATCTTTTATTGTGTGGTTTTACATTCATTTTCCATTATCGCTTTTCCTGTTCTTGGGCTGGAGCTTATCCAGCTGTCACTGGGCAAAAGGTGGGGTACATCCTGGACAGGTCACGACCCTATCACAGGGCTGACACCCAGAGACAACCATTCATGCTCACATTCACACCTATGGGCAATTTAGAGTCACCAATTAATCTGCATGTCTTTGGACTGTGGGAGGAACCTGGGGAAAACCCATGCTGACATGGAGCAAACATGCAAATTCTGCAGAAGGGCTCCCCCACCCCATGGTTTGAACCAGGAACCCTCCTGCTGTGAGGCAACACTGTGCTGCCATGGTTTTAAATATTGTTTTATTTTTTTTTTCCTGGTGTTTGGTTTTATTTGTATGCTTTTATTGTGAAATTTCATTTGCTTGTTTTTGATGTGTTTTTACTTCCTGCCTGCAGAAGTGGCCTGGGGGCTATTCCATCAACGTAGCTAAGAATATCCAGACTAAGGTGTAATCTTGAAATTTGACTAAACGCCAACTCCAAATCTAGCGCCAACCTGTTCCATCAAGTGAAATCACCTGGCTCCAATTAACACTAATTACCTCACCTGTTAAGCCTCAACTCATGCACACGCCCAGGGAAAATGAAAAGCCTACACTAGTCGAGTGCCGAAAATGTTGCAAAATTTCAAAAAGCAAAGGAAAGGAGCGAGCGGAGGCTTTTTCTGTGACGGAGCAAACGCTCCTTATGGAAGTGTTTGAGGACTATAAGGAGATAATTACAAAAAAAGGCAATACTGCAGCAATTAATAAAGCAAGGGAGGTGGTTATATTGCCAACAGGCCAAATGCGTGACAAAGAAAATTCAGCATTTCAGCATTATATCATGTTATATAAATCCCACATCAAAGGGACAAAATATATGTAGATAAGAACAATTCAAGTATGCCTAATGAAATTCACCAAATGTGTAAATTAATGTTAGTGATAGACTATTTATCACATTTATCTACTGATTCCTATGTATATTTCAGATGATGCATTTAATCAAACTATTTTATGTGAATCATCACATTTATCACATAACTGATTGTAGATTATGACATTTCCGAAATGATCAGTTTATAGGAAATAATCACATTACATTTATCTATTGATTGTAGAAAATTCCATTTAGCAAATCCATCAATTCAGTGGAGATGAGGAAAACTATTAAGTGAATGCAGGTGATAGTGAATCAATGATCTATTTCTCATCATTTGGGATTCAATTGTAAGATCTATCCCTTATTATATCATCTCAAGCCCTATGCATGATGTATGGTTATGCTAGAAATAATCAAAATGAATAGAAAATACACCCTTTTTACCTCTCTGCAAACAGTTGCCTTACTTAGCCTCTCAGCATCACCAACACTATACAGGAATGTACTGCTAGCAAAGAACCTCAGTGCAATACAGACTGACTGCACAGTGGACAGAGACTGGCTGTGGCATGTGATCTTTATAATGTGTGGTTCCAGCAAACTGCATAGATACACTATGCTTTGCCTGCTGAACCGGTACCTCTCCCACAGATAGGAGTCTGTCTGTATCAATGGGTTGGTCCTGTCCTGGAAGACCCTTGGGGCTGGTGGTGGTTGGAAGGCCCTCTGGACAATGGGGGCCTCCTCATCAACAGGATCCTCGATGAAGGGGCATGCCATTATTTCCTAATCTACTCTCTCTTGCCCTGTCTCTGTGTCTCTCTGGGTTGTGAGTGTGTAAAAGCACTGGCAAAACTGTCTTTTAAGTGTCTGTTCTTGTCTGTTGAACATTTTTTGATCATAGATTGATCATAGATGCCTTACTTAGTGTCAGCTGGAGCCAGGTGATTTCATTTGATGGAACGGGTTGGCGCTAGATTGTGAGTTGGCGTTTAGTCAAACTTCAAGATTAAACCTTAGTCTGGATATTCTTAGCTACATTGATGGAATACCCCCCAGGTTGGTAGAAGCAGAAGAAGAAGGGAGCGGGGAGACTGAGGCAAAACAGTACTCAGGCATCATAAAGAGACAGATAGAGTTAAGAACTCTGCCCTTGAGCATGAGCACCATAACTGCCCACTACTGAAAGTGCTGTGGAAAGGAAACAAAGTAGGCCCAGTATTTTTGGATTTGTTTCTGCGGGTCCCCATTTTTTTATTTACAAGACAGCATTCCCCAGCACTGATGAATGACTGAGGAAACAGATGTTCCACCTTTGGCAGGGGAAGTCATTTTCAGTCATTTTATTTATTTGTAGGCATGTAGAGTAATTTGACGTGATGGTTGAGTACAGCTATGCTTTTCAGCAAGTGTCTCTCTCACTTTGCATTGGTTTTACATAATCCTCCGAAGAGAAATGTTCACTGCAAACACTGAGTTGTCTCAGCCTTGCAGGTGAAGTGTTGATGTCTATATTCTGTGTAACTAGCCACAGCTGTTTATATTTCTTTGTTTATACAGCTGAGAAAAACTCATTTGCACACATCGGGCTCTAGTTTCGCAGACCGGGCGAGGCGGGGGCGCAGCGCACCTGCGCTTCGCCAACTGGGTGTGGCCAGGCGGATTTTGCAAGTTTGGCACACCGTGCGCCTGGCGCAGCTACTCCTCTTTCCCACCTCCGTCCCTCCGCAAGTCGGAAAGAGGGAGGAGAGAAGGTGTGGAGTGGGTTTTACACACACCACACCAATCAAATGGTGCGCCCTTAAATGCGCCGCGCGAAGGCAGGTGTAATGAGAGTTTACTCAATTCGCCATGGCAGAAGAGAGCAGCAGCGCCAGACGGCCAAACTTCTCCCAGGAGGAAACTGATGTTTTGGGCCGGGAGGTCCAAGCTCACAGTGTCCGAATATACGGAACTGCGAGCAGATCTCCACGGGCTGATGATGCAAAGGTAGCCTGGGAGGAGGTCACCACAATTGTAAATTAATGTTGCGTTTCTCTCGTGCACGCGCGCTCTCTCTTTCTCTCTCGCAGTCTCACTCTGTTTCTTTTCTTTTGACTTTTCTAAGATGACAGATGCTGAATATATACTCCCTATCTGATGCTGTGGCTGTTTGTGGTTGACTGGGAGGGATGTGAACTCATTAGCTTGCAGCTGTATTAATCAAATCAGGTTGGGTTTCCATTACGCGTGCCAAACGTGCCAAACGGTGCCAATCCCCTTTGATCTGACATCAGATGTGACGGGACAGTCGATATAGAGATACATTTATGTGCTGATTGCAGATAGTTGCATTGAATAGTGGTTTTTTGGGTATTTATTGCATTGTTAATGTGCCTGACATTTTGGAAACCTGCCTGTGAGGTTTTGGTGACGTGTACACACTGTCCGCCGGTCAGCCAAACTTCGGCTTACACCGCCTGCGCTCCGCTTGCGCTCCGCCTGCGCTGACAGTAGACGTGGTTTCAGCTGGCAAGCTTTTAGCGCACCTTCGGCGAAGCCTTTTGGCACGAAACTGTCACTGCGCCAAGCTGGATCTGTCGACACCTCCCCCTGCTGTGCCGCCACACCCATCTCAGCGCACCTCGGTCTGCCAAACTACCAAACTGAGCGCGCCTTGAGTTGCGCTGCTCGAAACTAGCTCTGCGCGGGGTTCGCCACCCTGTGCCACCCTGCGCTGAGCCGGGAAACTAGAGCCCATCATCTTAGAAATCTCCAGAAAAGTTAAATTTGGTTTTCAGTCTGATCTTGCCACAGCACTTCTTGACCCAGACAGGTGTTGTGTAAGTTCACGGCACTGTTGGGCTTTTGTGTTGGAATATGGAAGTTAAACGGTTGAGAAAAGTAGTGCCAAAGGAAAGGGCTTTTGTGACAGCAAGGTAAAGCAGTGGAAATATTCCCAGTATAACATCCACTTAGACTGATAATGATTTTTTTAGGTTGGACATTTTTTTAAGTGGCCAAAATATTTGCTGAATAGCTGCTTTAAACTCCCATCCACAGAATTACTTACTCTGGGGTGCTGGTCTCACCTGCTTCTCCAAACAGGGAGAGTGCCAACCACCATCTACTGTATGTAACACACTGACTATGGATAAGTACGTCATACAGCCCCACTTTGGAAAACCTGAGCCATCCCTTTAACGGCATAACAATTCTTCAAAAACTACAGCCAACAATAAATAGGGGGGGCGGCAGTGGCTCAGTCCATAGGGACTTGGGTTGGGAACGAGGGTCGCCTGTTCAAGTCCCCGTCCGGACCAAAAATATGGCGCGTGGACTGGTTAGCTGGAGAGGTGCCAGTTCACCTCCTGGGCACTGCGGAGGTGCCCCTGAGCAAGGCACCGAACCCCCCAACCGCTCAGAGCGCCTGTCATGGGCAGCCCACTCTGACATCTCTCCACTTAGTGCATGTATAGGTCCAGTTTGTGCATGTGTGTGTTCAGACCTGTGTGTAATTGACAACAGAGTGAAAAATTGAAAATTGAATTTCCCAATTTCCCCTTGGGGATTAATAAAGTATATATTAAAAAAAAAAAAAGAAAGAAAAATAGAACTGCCACCTCACGGTTGTACACCTCCACGCACCAGTCAAGTTGCACAGAAGATATCAGCACAGTTTCAAGGTGAACACCCAAGATTAGTGTCACCAAATGTCTCTTCTTCTATTCCTGAGTTATGATGTTGAATTGTGGCCAGAAAAGTGTTTATGCAGAACTTTATGATGTCACAGTGAAGTTAACCTTTGACCTTTTGAATGTAAATGTCATCTCTTCATTGTTTTATCCTAATATAGACTTTTGTGTGAAATTTTGAAACAATTAGCATGCATGGATTCTTGAGTTTTGGCCAAAAACATGTTTTGTAGGGTCACAGTGATCTTGACCTTTGACCACCAAATTCTAATAAGTTCATTATTGAGTCCAAGTAGATGTTTAAGCCACATTTAAGGAAATTCCCTCAAAAGGTTCTTAAGATGTCATATTCACAAGAATGTAACATACAAGATCACAGTGACCTTGACCTCTGACCTATGACCACCAAATACTAATCAGTTCTTCATTTAATTCAAGTGAATGTTTGTGCCAAATTTAAAGACATTTCCTCAAGGTGTTTTTTGAGATTTTGCATTCACAAGGATAAAATGGACGGAAGGTCACAGTTAGACCACCAAAATCTAATCATTATATCCTTGAGTCCAAGTGGACAGTTGTGCCAAATTTGAAGAAGTTCTCCCAAGGTGTTCTTGAGATATCACATTCACAAGCATAAAATGGATGTGGTAAAAGTGACCTTGATCTTTGACCTCTGACCACCAAATTCTACTCAGGTCATTGTTTAGTCTAAGTGGATGCTTGTGCCAAATTTGAGGAAATTCCCTCAAGGCATTTGAGATATCACATTCACAAGAATGAAACAGACAAGGTCACAGTAACCTTGACCTTTGACCACTAAAATCTAATTAGTTCATTCTCGAGTCCAAGTGGACAGTTTGGGCCAAGGGAGGGATCGATGATGGACAGACAACCCAAAAACATAATGCCTCTGGCCATGGCTATTGCTGACATGGAAGCATAAAAAAGCATCTCTCCCAGTTCAATCAATCATAATGTATTAGGCAAAACACTCATACACCTTCATACCAAAACTAAATGTTCTATCATTGAGCCAGTAACTCAAGCACTGAAGACAGCAGCCACTGGTAACATGTGTATTTGACAACTGTTTGTAACATTGTCAGAATGTTGGCACCAAAGCAGAAACAGAAGAAGAAAAGATTATAGTCAAGGGTAAAGCCCCTGCACCAACAAAACTACAGCCTATCTGAAGTTTTGTGTGTCCTCTAGCTAACTCAGGATTAATGTGTAGTAAATGTAATGACAGTGCACAATGAATTATAGTGTCTTTCATATCTTCATCTTTGTAACAATGTAACGTATCAATAAAAGAGTAGCTCCACTATCCAGTATCAAATTTGACAATGTTATCAATATCAAAGTATTTCCCATGATACTGAACTGAGCCCTAATGTATGTTTTCTTTTACAGATCTGCAGCACAAAACAAACTGAGCTGTAGATGTTTCCAACTTGTCTTGAACTCCTGCGTGCTGAGAATTGGAATCAACTTAGAAACTAAAGTAAGCCTTTGCTTCAAAGAGCTTGGACTGACACCCTACTGTATCAATCAGTATGTGTGCTGTTGTTTAGTGTTGTTGCTCATACCTCAGTGTTGAGTTTAAGTCTGCGGACCCCCAGGTCCACCCCTGTAAAGCTCTCATCAGCAGCGATGGTGTCAATCTTTATGAACTGGTTCTCCCGTACAGCTGAGCCTACTGCTCTGTCAGACTCATAGTAGTACAGGTTGAAGGTTTCCTGTAGAATAAATAAGGTAGTATGAGTACAGAATGTGTGTTGATTGTGTTACAAAAGGATACATTCTTACCCAATTTACTTTTAGTACACCCACAATGAAAACAAATGTAAATGCAACCAAGACGCTTTGCAGAAACTACCTCAGGTGGTGGTGTAAATTTCATTGAAAAGTTTTTCTTACCACCTTTTTTTGGTAAGCTCCACATCTACTTTCCTACAAAGGACTGTTTGGGCTATATTTGATCATTAAAGGGAAAGTGCACCCAAAAATGTAAATTCAACCATTATCTACTCACCCATATGCCGATGGAGGCCCTGGTGAAGTTTTAGAATCCTCACATCCCTTGCGGAGATCGTGGGGGGGAGCGGCTAGCACACCTAAAGGCAGACGGCGCCCCAGACTAACGTCCAAGAACACAAAATTGAATCCACAAAGTATCTCCATACTGCTCATCCGTAGTGATCCAAGTGTGCTGCAGCCCTAACATAAAATGTTGTTTCGAAAAACGTCATATGAACTCTGTTTTTAGCCTCACTGTAGCCTGTAGCTCTGACTGCTTCTCTGTGCTCCGCGCTCACGTGTGCACGCTCAGGGTGATCGGTGATGCATGGTCTCTGAAGAGCAGCAGTCTCGTCAGTACTGATGTCCAGATTCTCAAGTGCAGGCATCGCCAATTCCCAGTCTGAGCAGCAAAGACTTTCCTCATCCGTTAGCATTGCTCTACATTTGAAACAACTGCACCACCAGGTTTCCAGTGCTCGACTCCGGTATTCTGCGGCTGGCTGAGGGTTAGGCTCATGAGCTGCAGCGGCTGCTTCGTCCAGTAGCCTGAGTTCCACGTCCGTATACTCGGACTCAAACAAATACGGCTCAACAAAGAAATGCTGTTCCTCCTCAATTTCAAAGTCTTCAGACATGTTGGGCTGTCCTTTGCTAAAAGACCATAGTGCAAATTATCTTTTAGCTCCTGTGGTTACTGTTGTCTCCCCCTGCGGTGCACGTGTTACGCGATGTAAACACGGGTGAGCAAAGCCCATGCTTTCGCTGGTCTCGCACAAGCGCGTACACGTGAACACGGAGCACAGAGAAGCAGTCAGAGCTACAGGCTACAGTGAGGCTAAAAACAGAGTTCATATGATGTTTTTCGAAACAACTTATGCCGGGCTGCAGCACACTTGGATCACTACGGATGAGCAGTATGGAGATACTTTGTGGATTCAATTTTGTGTTCTTGGACGTTAGTCTAGGGCGCCGTCTGCCATTAGGTGTGCTAGCCGCTCCCCCCGCCGATCTCTGCAAGGGATGTGAGCACTCTAAAACTTCACCAGGGGCTCCATCGGCATATGGGTGAGTAAATAATGGCTGAATTTTAATTTTTGGGTCCACTATCCCTTTAAAATGAAGTAGCAACCTTCGGGCCTGAAAAATGAAGCCAATGAGTAAGTGCCAAAAACTGCAGCTCGTTGAATTGCCTCTTGGCTGACCCAAAAAGCAAGTCATTCCCCATAGACCCCCATGTTAAAATACACAGCAGAAATAAACATATTTACTGCCTGGTAAACAAAATGGTTAAGTCTCTAGGCAGAATTTTTCCTGTACATGACAACTGTACATGTCGTGTTTTTTTAAATGACGGCCTACTGCCTGGGCCACACTGCCCGCGTGAGCAGTGTGTGTGTTGTGGAACCTCTTATTTTTCTTTGCTGCCCAGGTTAACTGCTTTCAGCAGTCACACTGCCTGTGTGAGCAGCACTCTTGTTTTTCTTTTGCCGCCCAGGTTAACAGGTTTGAGCAGCCACACTGCCTACACAGACAGGGTGTGAATTGCAGAGCCTCTTTTTTTTCTTTTGCCGCTCATGTTAACAGATTTGAGGAGCCACACTGCCTGCATAAGCAGCATGTGTGTGTTGTGGAACCTTTTGTTTTTCTTTCCCTACCCAGGTTAAGAGATTTGAGCTAATCTAATCTAATCTAATCTGCTCAGGCGTGGCCTGGCTGCTCCTCAGTTATGGAACATCTAGAGAATAGGAGTCTGGCCTTTTTTCTTTTTTTTTTTTTTTTCAGCAAAAACAAAATGTGAAAATAGTCTTTTTGTGGTCCAGTAGTCATTGACATGAAAACACCTTTCAATACAGTTTTAATCTTCTTTATCTTCTTTATCTATCACAGTAATGAAAAAATGAATGAATGAATGAATTTCCTGTTTCCATTTCAAAATAAAAGTTCTCTGTTAACATGTCTGTGGACAGAATCCCATTGTTAACACAAGGCTTTTTATTGTGAAATATATGCAGGACCGTGTTGTTGACAGTGCATTGGCTTGAATGGTTCCATAAATCATATGGACTACCGGCTTTTATGTAACGTAACCATGGCATAACTCCAAATTCACAAAGTACAGGCATAGCCGTAGTTCTCATTTTTTCAGTGTGTTTTCAGTTTCTGGAAGTTAATTGTACATTTTTGTCATCTGAAAAAGTCTTGTTGAGCATTTGATTGTACTAAAAGACTCTAAGAAATCAAATTTAGTTTTACTACAAGTACATGTTGTCATAATGTTTTCAAGCATGTTTTTGCCGGCGAAAAATAGCATTGGCATTAGTATTATCACAGTCAACCATTTCTAAAAATCCATTGTGCTAACCAAGCTAGCAGCTAGTACTGGGGGCATCTCCACACTGTCGACCAAACATGTTCGTGTCTGGCTCTAAAAAAATCCGAGATGGCGATACCAAAATGCCAGACCTGAAGCTTAAAGAAGGGAGTCCACAAACCAATGGGTGATATCACAGTGGCTACATGCATTATTTATTGTAGCCTATGATTAAAATTAACTCACTACCAAGCCGCAGAACGGCTACAAGTTCTCTTTTTTTTTTAGTTTTTTGATGGTTATGATTATTTATGCCTAATATACATAACTGCAGTGCTTTTATAAAGTGCCTTAGTGTTAAAATGCATGCCCCGTAGCTACCCAACACAGACAAATTATTTGGTACAATTGTTCTTTTCACAGATTAAGTCGAGCAGGATGTCAAATTAACCAAATGTCACAAAAGTCCTTCAAAGAAAAAAAAGTAATTTCATAATTATGTTTAAAGGCCATTGTGAGTCTTTAAACTGTGTAAGAGTTTAAAGAGACTTCATCTCAGATTGTGATTTGGAAATGCTAACTATATACACTAACATGACTTAAACTAATTAATTCAAGAACTCTATGTTACAGCTTTGTCCCCTTTTTTCTATCCCCTCTACCTTCCCTATCCTCTTCTTTCTGTCTGAGTGTTATTACCTTGCAGGTGCCCAGTACTCCAGGCATGCTGTTGCAGTCTCTCAGGGTGAACTTGACCTCAATGTAGATCCTCCTTGCTCCCTCTCGAGGGATCCAGGCCGTCCTTAGCCAGTTGTTCTGGCTGGGGCTCATCACGTTACAGACCTGAGTCAGAATAAGTGTCGGAATCAGCAACTCTAGCAGCAATACACATCAGCAGTAAAAACAAACATTATCATCCTTAAAGGAGCTATGTGTGGCTTTTGTTTTCCTTTTTTTGTTTGTTTTGGAAGATGTCCCCACTCCTGTATAATGCTTTGTTGTTTTGAAGCGCGGAGCAGCTGGCTGGAGCTCTTCACAACAGCTAATATGTATTAAGGTGAGAAAGCCTGAGTTGACATCGAGATGAACCTTTACTCAGTATGGCAGACATTATGGTAGACACTGACCACTTCAATCAGCATTTGACTGACTGCTTGATCTACTGAAATCATCGCATTATCTTTTCTTATTCTATTTATTTTTTACATTTTATGTGGCTTATGTTACTTGCTAATGGTAGAATGCTCCATATTACATCTATAATGGTTTAGGACTTTGGAAATACACAAGTAACATGCCCTGTCCCTGTAGATTTCTGGGCCTTGTGTATTTCGTATGCTGGAGATATTTTGTTTGCTATATTCATATTTTATTTTGCTGTGGTTATTTTATATTGCAGGGTTTTATATATTGTTGAAATTATTTTATTCCTGTTGTTGGGATTCACTGGACCACAGATGATTTGTCACTTTTTAAAGTCTAAACTGGACATGTGAAGGCTTTTCTTCTCTGCATGCTCTTTGTTCTTCAAGAGAAGACAAATATCTGGCCCTTATCTCCACAGGATGCCGTATTCTGTGACCTGAATGAGAGACCAGTTTTCATGCCTGATTGGACAGTACTTTTATGGTGTCATGTGAGTCTGTGATGTCACCAGGCAAACTCTAAGAGAAGTCCTGCATTCTTCACTCTCTATGTCCTCTTTCCTGCTGGGCCCTTGACCAGCCCAGACAGGCACTCTTGCTCCTGGGCCTTTGACTGGCCTAGACGGCCTCTTTCTTCCTGAGCTGCCAGCTCAGACTCTTGCTCCTTGCTCACAAACTTGTGCTCTCCTGGACCATGACCTGCATGCCACAGCAGGAGCAAAACCAGGAACCAGGGAAATTAGTGTGCAAATACAAGGTTCGCTAACTTTCCAGCAACCAGCATAACCAAGTTCAGTTAGCACCCCAACATCTAACTCTATAAGGACCCTGAGCAACCGGCTTCCTCGAATCTGCACCTTTGCAACAAGGACACAACAAAGACTGCACCTGGAACCACAGCTCTTTCGAGCTTTCCCCTGCCGGCTAACAAATGCAACACAGCTCAAACCAACTCTTCCCTCCATCCGTTCAAGAATTGGTAACGTAACTGGGCATAGCTTTATCACAGCTGTACACGCTAAGCAAGACTGTTTAACTGAATGTATGTGATTTAATGCTGTTTATTGAGTCACTGTTGTGATTTTTTGCAGGTTAAGTTATTGGTTAGTTGGCTTCGCCAAAGCTAAGTGATGTTAGTTTGCTAATGCAGTATACAGACAATGTCTTGCACTCAACTAAACATCCTCTGCACTCATCCAGACTCTTTGCAACACCCAAAGAGGTTCCCCGCTTCTTTTCCTTTGTCTTTGTCCTGACCACACCATCAGACAAACCCTCGCCCGACCCGAAGCCAGCTTTGATTCGGCCATCTTGTAGTTCTCTGTTGTCAGCCATTTTATTTTGTAGGCCACACAACCCTTTGATTACCACACCTGCCTTAGTCTTTTTTTTCTCTCGCTCGCGCACACACACACACACACACACACACACACACACACACACACACACACACACACACACACACACATATACACACCAAGCTTGTATATAGTTAGTTAGAATTTGTGTGTTTTGTTTTGCTTTGTTACCTTTATGAATAAATATATTTTGAAATCATACCTGCTATCTGTTTGATGTTGCACAAGAGTGAATGAATAGTCAGCCTCTGGTATGTCAAAAACTCTGAAATCCTTCAGGCTTTACTATTAATTTTGGTTATGGTTATTAATTTAATTATTAATCAAAATTCCAAATTGATAGTTTAGTGAACTTTAAGAGACTTATTTTTCCCCTTTCGAGAATGGTGCCCCACGAGGTGATTTAATGTAAATTAAGTCACATTATTTAACATAATTAATAATCATTTTTAATAATTATTTATTAGTTCAGATAGCCAATTTGATACTTTAATTGGAGCTCTATTACGAGGTCAGGACCGTGTTAAGGCTTAAGTCCCGACAAATGGTACCGCCATGTAAACATAGCACTGGTACCTAGATCACAACATTTTGGGTGTCCCTGTGTGACACATAGTATTATCATAGATTCCAAATAAAAAGGATCCCCGCCTAGTAGATTCCCTACATTTTTGGTGCCTCCGTGTGATGCCAAGTATTGTTTCCAGTATTTTTGCTATCCCCCCCGTGAGGCCTCCTAGTATAATTTACAACACTGTGCTTGGTTTTATTCGCATGCTTTCAATCTGAAATTGCGTACTGCTTTTATATTGCTTGTTTTAATATGTTTTACTTCCTGCCACCAGATGGGAACTATTAACAAAACACTTGCATCTGGTTGAGCTTTTACCCTTGTAGTGACCATCCTCTTAATCAGCGAAGCATGAGGGCGTAGACACAACTGTAAATGGTGTGCTGGAGAGGAGGAAGCAGATGCATGAGATATGGAAGTGAGGACGGAGGAGGAGTCAACAGGAACAACAAGAAAGGGACTGCAGTGATGAGGGAGAGCAGCACTAATGGTACTCCAGCTCAATGCCAGCAGAGTTCTTTGTCACTTGAGTACCCAAACGGCCCTTTATTAAAGTCTGTAACAGAAGAAGTAAATTAGGCCCAAGGTGGGGACACATTACTCCTTTGTCTTTGAGTAAGCTTGTAAATCCAATCTGATTCACTACACTAAAATGAGAATGCTGGTAATCAAAGAAACAGAGCGTTCTATTTCTACATGAATTAACAAACGGTTAATCAGTGAGTTAATCACACATTCACAACACTTGGTGTTTTGCTGTTGCGATTCCTCAGACAGAGTGCCCAGAGCCCACTCTGCTATTCCAAAACCTGGTACACATGGTGCATTTTATGGTTCTTTTTATTGTGAAAATTCATAATACGAGACAAAATGAAAAGACACATTTCCTCCCCTGCTTCTCTCCACTGGAGTTACCTATCTGGCTGTTGCCAGTCTTTCCCCATGCATTTGGCACAGCAGCTAAAGAGGCCCAGCTGTCCTTCTCTGTCTCCACATTTTCGCTGTCTGTCTGTCTGTCTGTCTGTCTGCGTGCAATCCTTATCCTCTTCATCATCATCCACCTGAATATTACTATCTGACCTGTTGAACATGAGCAATTTGAGTTATGAAAGGATACTTATTGACCTGTTCCTGTACTTTATCATGGATGTTTCCCGTCGCCACATTTGCTTCACTGATTCTTGGTCAAACACCTCTCTCAAGGCTTTTGACAGATGTGAAAAATGCAGAAAATTAAACATGCCAAGAAAACTTAAATTACTAAAGTCTAAAGTTTTGTACTCAGAGTGCAACCATGATTGAAACACTGTGTGGTCATAGTTATTTATAGACGTGCAAGAATTTCAGATGAAAAAAACAGATTAAGTGTGCAAAGGCCTTCACTCTGCCTTACTCTGCCTCTGGTCCACTTACCCTGACATTTTACCATAATCCTAACCAATACCACTCCTCTTGCCTAAGTCCAACCAATCCTACCAACAAAGGCAATGAGTACTGGCCACTCATAGAGAGATGAGGGTGGGTCATTCCTTCACTATCCTTGGATTCGCAAATTTGCATACTGTATGCTGCAGCACTCAGAGTGAGTATTTCCACATGCACCCTGACCTAGCCCTGACCTCTGTAGGGGGGTCTGGGGGGAACCTACCCAGGAAATTTATTTGATGAACAAGCTCTGTTTTGGTGCTTTTATTGCTTTCTGGCATCTTATTTACCCTTTAAAACAGTTTTATACTTTCCAGATTAATTAAGGATTGTGCTGTTTAAAATATTAGTAGTTAGTAAGTAGTATTGAGTAGAAACACAATACTTTGCAACTGCTATCATTAGAATTTTGCGTTACAGTACTTGCACTTGAGTGCTTCCATTTTATGTTACATTATACTTCTACTCCTCTCCATCTTAGAGGGATATATTGTACTTTTTACTCCACTTCATTTATTTGTCTGCTTTAGTTACTTATCATTTACATATACATATCTATTGTTATTATTATTATTATTATTATCATTATCATAAAGGTGGAGCTCATTTAAATACTTTATATACTGCTGAGCATCTATAAAACTACGTCATCATTTATCAATGATAATTTGTAAAGATATGTAAAAGCTTTATTTATATAGCACCTTTGAAAACACAGTTACAAAGTGCAGTACAAAGAAACTAAACACAATTAAAGCTGCGGTAGGTAGAAAGCCTGAAAACGGTTGATTTTTGAGTCTCATCTGAGTTAGGTTTCGTTCGTCTCCACCCTGAGCCCCTCCTACCAGACGAGCACGCAAGTATTTTATCCTACTTGGTTCTATTTCTCCTTCTCTGGGAGCTTCGGCTCTCCCTCACCGTGCAGCAGCCCTCCCCATCCCTCCCTCGTGGCCCCGCACATACTCCCGAGCCTCGGCTCTCCCTCACCGCGCAGCCCACCCCGCACATACCCCCGAGGCTCAGCTCTCCCTCTCTGCGGAGAGCCCTCGGCTCCACTCCCACGGCCGACCCTCGCCCCACCTCACCCTTCCCCTCCCTCCGGGGCTCCGGGGCTCCGGGGCTCCGGGGAACCGAGTTCTGTCTTCCTTTTTTTGGGTTGTTTAGCCGTGTAGGCAGTTGTAGCCAATGCTGGAATAGCTATTTTACCTGGTGCACTGTTCGCCATTGCCGCTTGCTCTCCCCTTCTGCCGGCGGCACGAGAACGCGCATATGCAGTAGAACAGCCAATAAGAACGCAGTGGTCTGAGCTGACCTTTACTTGGTTGATGCACATTGGCACGATACTGATTCTTTAGAGGCTGAACACAGAGCCATGGTGAGGTGCAGAAACCTATTGTTTGTCTCAGACCACTTCATTTATAAAGGATATTATAAAATTTTTACTCAGTTACACCAAAACAATGTTGCCTACTGGAGCTTTAAGACACAAGAAGAATAAAACAAATAACATGTCATAAAATGTCAACTAGTAAAAGATAAAATAAGGCCACAATTAAAATCAAGATAATGAAAGGTCATTAAAGTCAGTAAGATAGCAATAAAACAGACAGACAGCTCAGATAATGTCAGGATGTGCTTTATGAAAGAAGTATTTTTTATTTTTTAGGAGAGACTTAAACGAAGCCAGTGACTCAGTGACTTTACCAGCTGCAGCATCAAAGCGATCTACATTATACATGTTAGAAATTGGTAAATGGACCTGCATTTTTATACCGCCTTTCTAGTCATCTGACCACTCAATGCACTTTTCACACTCTGAGTCACATTTACCCATTTACACATACAGTCACATAGGCTACTGGTGGCCTACTCAGGCCTTTTTTTTTTTTTTAACACACTCACACACCAATGGAAGCATCATCTGGAGTAATTTGGGGTTCAGTATCTTGCTCAAGGAGGGGCCAGGGATTGAACTGCTGATCTTCTGATTGGTGGACGACCCGCTCCTCTGAGCCACAGCCGCCTGGCTGGTTAAAAACATTTGAACTGTGTAGCACCGAACTGTAGAGTTAGACTTTTAAACCGTTTTTCATCATTTCTGTGTACAGGATTTTTTGTATGGGCCTAAAAACCTGCTCCATGACCCATCGGAGTCATCCTTGACATAACCCCTCCCCTATTGTATAAACACTATATTACTACTGACATTAGAGTGCATGGTATCAGAGTTGGTGTCAGCGGCAAGTTTGTCACGCCCCACAAGCTTTCTGAGCTCTGTCAGTCTAAAACATACATGAATAAACCTCTCTGTTAGGTGCCACAGTCATAAAAACACAAGCTAAACAGCTGGCACTAACAGACCTTTCAGTTTTTCTGGCTGAATCACCTACCTGCTTTGTGCTAACCTTAGCTAATGAGCAAGAGGTCATAGTTGTGCTCGGGGATTGAGTATGTTACTGTGCTACTGGGTTAGCTGCTAAGGAGAGTCTGTAGCTGTGTGGTGGCTCATTCATGGGCTCTGTTGTATAATCTTTATTTGTATTATTTAATGAACATTATAACTATATAATCTGACAGATATATAAGAATAGCTGGTTATTAACTATCCAGTTTGTGCTTTAAGATCACACTTAATTTACATTAAGAAAAAAACAGTTTCCCTGAGATCAGAGTGATATATTCCATGAAGTTCTTATAATTAGCTCTAATAAAACACTGAGGACATTACACACCTGGTACGTGTGGATAGGGCTGAAGTATTCGTCCATCTCATTTATGGCATCCCACTGTGCAGAGAAAGAGAAACGGAGAAAGAAACACTCTTGGGTCAGTCGCATGTTCACACATCTCAGCAAATCATTCAGCTGCTGTCTGTATTTCCCACATGAGCGTGTGTGCCTACATGTCCTCCTGAGCACATCAGAAGATTATTAGCTTTGAATTTAAATGAAACATGTGACGACTTCTGTCACAAACACACAGGCGGCAGTTATGCTAGTGTGGCAGGTGTATGTATGGTACGCTATATTTGGATTTCTCAGAAGACCAAGTGTATGGTTTCCAGATGATTTCAAACCTCATTATCTATATGGCTGAGTTGGAGTGGTGCACACTTTGCCAGTCAAAAACAAAATGTAATGATTATGTTTTTGCACGAGATCATACATTCATCCTCCCATCCCATCCCTATGAAAATCTCACTGTTGAACTGGGATTAATTCTTGTTTTAAATATGCTGATGTATTCTGGTCAGGCAAGCAATGGTTAACACATGCAATCATGTTTTACATTTCAGCATGTTGGAATTCACTTAATGTAATTCCAACAGGACACATTTTCCTTTAATGAGATGCCCCTCATGTATGTGATTAGATTTACATTGTTTACTGAATGCCGCCAGCAGCCAATAACAGAATTACAAGGAGGAACAGGAAGTGAAACGTGTTGGTATTTCTAAATGTGTTAATGTGCATTACACACCTCTCTGCACAGACTAGTTACATCCAGCACCCACAGACATATTAAATCACAGGAAGCTGTCTGTTCTGCTCCTCCTCTGAATGTAATGTGAGGAGATAGAAGCTGTACTCCCAAAGACTTCAAGCTACACACAAGTGGCCCAGAAAGTGCCCAAATTTCATGTAAGAGGATGCACAGGAAGATTATATTAAATTCTGCTTCATTTGAATGTATCCGTGGGTACATACACAGGCACACATTTGCAGTTTTGTGTCAATATCTGTAAAGGTCAAAGGTCAACCCTTTTTCTTTTTCTTTTTAGAATGAGTCAGTTATTTTAGCAAAAGCTCCAACAGACTATTTCTATTCTTCATATCTGGTGAAGGTTTTAGCCATGCCACTTGTTAGCTCTGGGGGTGACAATGTCAGTCAGTCAGTCCACTTTCCACACTAAGACATCTCAGTAGCTATTGGATAGATTATTGAGTACATACATTCACCGTCCCAAATGAAGATGGTTATTCTTTTTTTCTTCCAGTGCCACCATGAAGTTCATGTTTCTGGTTTTGAGTAAAAAGTGTCATCAGCTCTATGGTTTGTTTTTATTTTGTAAGTACCCATTGCTATCTGGGATTCACCAGTGTTTTCTTATTTTGCTCTTCTCTTAGGTAACAGAACATTGTACAAGTTGTCAAGAACACTTTTACTAAGATAAGAGTAAAACATTTTGGTTTTAATGTCCACAAATTGTTGTCCAACACAAAGAAAAAATAAGTTTTATATGTGAGGAACATAAAAAAAAATCATAATTTAATTTAGATTGTGTTTTAGAGTAATAATAATGATTAAACTTTAAAATTTCAGGCTAAAAAAACATCACTATACTTGGTCCATTGACCCCACTGTAATTTCAGTTACTCTATATCCCTTTGCTTTTATTTTACTTGAGTATTATAATCTTTTGCCACTGTCTACTTCTACTCCACTATACTTCAGGGGGAAATTTTAATTTTACTACAATTATTGGATAACTTACTAGTTACTTTACAAATTAAGATTTGTGCATCTTAAACAATTATTCCATTAAATTAGAAAATGAATTGGCAGCTGTTTTCATAATTGTTTAAGTCATTATTCAGATCAAAAACATTTTGTGGTTCCACTTTCTCATATATGTGTATGAGGAGTTGTTGCTTTTCCTTTTTAATTTAGATTTATTCAATTTATTTAACAAAAATTGTATGAGTAACTTTTTCTTTTAATACTCCAGTACATGATTGTACTTGCATGCTTTTGCTTGGGTAAAATTTTCAATGCAGAGCTTTTACCAGTAACGAAGTATTTTTACAGTGTGCTATTATTACTTATACTTAATTAAAAGATCTTAATACTTCCTCCACCACTGCTGCTGACACAGCAATTGTTTTGGCATCACTGGGATTTTTGATTTTCCTGAAATACCAGTGCTGGCACTCTGGAAAATCACATTCACTTTGTTGAAGTTTATTTGACAGAACATTGATTTTACTACTATAGAAGTCCTTCTTCCAGAATCTTTGGTGGCATCTCTCCAATCTTGGGCATGTGCCAGATTATTTGCACCTGGCACAACACTTGGTCTTATATAGTGTTTAGAAGACGTTACCTTTGCTAACAGGTGACTTCTGATCAAGTGGGATTCATAGTTCAGCACACCTGGGTAAAAGCAGGTTTGGATGGTTAGGAAAATTCGCTGCATCTGGAGCTGACTTCTCTTACATTTAGTCTTGCCAGAAAATAAAGAGGAAATAAAAGAGAAATTTAAGAAAATGTTGCTGCGCAAGGCACAATACAAAAACTTTCCACTCAGTGTTGAAATCTGGACCTGAATCTATTAACAACACTACTAAATACCCATAGACTTTTCAACTAAAATAAAGTGGTTTTGCAGGTTTAGTTACTCTATATTGTTCAAAATTTTACATACCTGTAAAATGAATGTTGTCATGGCAAAGAGTCATACTGTTCAAAAATGTCTGGATAAGAGCCAAATTGCACAACAGTGCAATTTCGCTTAAAGCACATGCTGCAAGCTAACCTGGTGAAGCTGCTTGCTTTACTCCTTAACATCTCACTGCCACACAGAAACGATTCACACCCTCTGCTTAAAGGTTTCATTGTCAGTGCAAATCCAGTTGTGCAGTGACATGGTACATTTTGATGTCAAGAGAAAAATATCCTTTGGTGCTCCTGTATTAAAAGTGTCCCACCACAGCTCAGTCATAGAGCAAATAAGTATATTCTGTCCACTGGTTTATTCATGGTAACATGGAGACTCAATTGCAGGGTGTCATAAGTTTATGCAAACAGCTTAACCCAAACTCCAGGGGAGTGGGATTGTGATACAAAGCAAGGACATATTATTCAAAAGGGTACAATAATAGGATATTGGTTAACAAAATAAACTGAGATTTAGTTGATAAAATGATCCACTGATAGAAGACACCATGAGGAGACTAGTGTGTGAGTAACCCCTCACTCTTTTGGAAATACAAACAACATTAAGCCAACTGACACTGAAAAAAATCACCTACACCCATGATATGTCCCTGCTTAATTTCACAACACAAAACTAATGGTCAAGTGTGATTCTCTAAGACAGCTCATGACTTGTGACTGCTCATCTCAAATCACTTTTGGTTGCATAAGAAAAAAAGAGAAAAAGAATATTATTTCTAACATATAACTTTTTTAATTTTATTTTACTGGGTCTTTATACTGTTCAGAAGAAAGACATCAAACAAAAGATTCAAACCAAAAAATGTAATAATTTAGAGTTTCAATTAATTCCACCCTTCTTCTCCTCCTATCAAATCAAACAGCTTTCCTCTTCTCAACTGTGTTCTCTCTATGTGCCATCCAGTCTTAATTTTGACAGATATTTTAGATTTATTTTTACTCTTGAGATGAAAATGCTTATTATTTTAGTCACATTTTAGTCATTTTCATCCTTCATAGTTTAAGTCTAGTTTTAGTTGACAGAAATTCAAAATGCCATTCAGCGGCTAACAAGTGGAGCTAACTGCTACCAGCTCTGGTGCAACTAACAAACTCCACAACAGCACCACCATCCTCAGTCAGACACACAAGGTTGATTATTTACTGCTGAATTACAGCTCACAGCTCACACCAATGGCTGACACTGCTCCGGTGTGAGTGTTTTTGCTGGCTAGCCAAACATCCCGGAGCAGACTATTTACTGGAGTTTACCAGCCTGTTGCTCATGCAGCATTTGAATATAATTGCAAGCATGGCCATTCACGGCAGCATCTGATGGTCTACCACTGACATTTTTGTCATGTTGTCTCATCAACAAAAATGAAGTAGTTCGTAGATCGTAGTTTGTGTCAATGCAATTAACACTGGTGCCACCTCACATAGTTTCGAAATGAGTGATATCATGTTAAAGGGAAACTCCAATTTAAGAAAGAAGGTCTGATTTACTATAGTTTTACTCTTGAAGGGGAACTTTGCCCAGAGCTGCTCCACAGACAATGAATGGTAAAAGATGACACTGAGAGCAGCCAGAGGAATGTTCTGAGTATGGGTCCATTTTCTGTTTCAGCACTGAGATCACTACAACAGAATATAGCTCATTTGGGTATAAAAAAAATAAAACAAACATTGCGTGGGTTCATAAAATCAGCCTTCCATTCATTGTCTACAAAGCAGCTCCACACTTTATACTTGATGACATCACAAGACTTTGTTCTTTGGTTTCTTACTTTGAGAGAGAGAATCACATGTTCACAAATACTGACTGAATTTAACTAGGCCACGGGAATACCATATTGGTATTCTCAGTTTAGGTGGTGTTCCCTTTAATGAAGAGTAGTCTATAAAAAGTAGCGTATAATGTCTTCTGTGGTTCTGGAGAAGCTTTTGTAAGTCTGGAAAAAGAACTCTGATGATATCATTAGGGTAATCTTAATTCAATCAGGAGAGACTCATTTTTATAGTAAAATAATATTTATAAACATGTGAACATATGAATAAAAATGTCTTTGGCAATTACGCCTTGTAGAGATGGTATGATTTAAGGAGGGTGATGAATCCATTGTTGAATAGGGAACCACCCCGGGGTCTAGATGCTGGTGGTTGTGGAGGTGGTGAAGATGAGATGAGAGGAAGATAGAGAAGTGCTGATGATCTGGATGAGTAGATGTATGAGCCTTTATTGAGATTGTCGTGGAGTCTGGATATGCTGGCTGAGGGTGAACGGGGTGGAGGAGGGCACAAAGGTTCTGCCTAAAATGATACAGTAGCTAAATACAGCAGCAGAGAGAGCAGATTTAAAATTTTGCAGTGGCATCCTGATTGGCTGAGAGAGACCATAGCAAAGTTTGATTGGATAACTAGATGAGTGAACACCTATAGTCAGCTGATTAGAGGAAGCAGTGGGAGTGGGATGGAGAGAGTTGTGAATGGATGAGCACAAAGAAAGTCCTCCTGATTGAACTTGATGAGATGAGAGATGGTATAATTTAAGGAGGGTGATGAATTCATAGTTGGAAAAGATGCATAAGAAGGGAGAGGGACAACTGAATATTTGATATGAGGTGATCTTTACCTTACCAGGAGGCAACAGGCTTCTAATAAATATGTAAAGAGAAAATTAAGGGGAGACGCATAGCTAGAGAAACATGCATAAAGCAAAACGAGAAAGACTATGGAATGGATATGTGCATTGTTAAGTATATGACAGAAATAAGCCCTGAATGAGATGGGATAACTCTGATGAGAAATATGTGGTAGGAATATGTCTAGAATGACAGCTAGGGAGCCACCAACTAGTAGATGATGATGTATGTGAAATAAGTGTTGAAAAGGAAAGCAGTAGGGAAATGTGTTGAGGTCTAACCACCAAATGATATAAAAGCCAGAGATGAAGTAAGCTGTGACAAGGACCAACTGAAGTAAAAGGCCATAAGACCAAACAGAAATTAAGGTCAGAAGACCAACTTAAATAAAATGTTTAAAAAAACATTAAGGTCCGGCAACCAAACATAAATTAAAGTCAGCAATTTTCAGCATGTCAGCAACAGCATTTAAGGGTCTGATGACCAAACTGAAAATACCATGACTGGTGCATGGTCCTAGTGACCTAGGCCTATATGTAGAACATAATAAAAGGTCAACGAGGACCAAACAGAAATAAAAGGCCGTAAAACCAAACAAAAACTAAGGTCATAAGACCAACTTAAATAAAACTGGTCAAAGTAAAATAAGGTCTGGCAACCCAACAGAAATTAAAGTCATCATTGACAAACAGAAATTATGGTCAGACGACCAAACAGAAAATACTGTGTATGAGCATGAGGTCCCGTAGACCTTGGGTGCACAGCCTGGGGTCTTAAGGACCATGTGTAGAACAAAATGAAAGGTCAGTGAAGACCAACAGACATAAAAGGTCATAGACCAAACCGAAACTAAGGTAATAAGACCAGCTTAAATAAAATAGTGAAAGTAAAATAAGGTCCGATGAACAAATTGAAATTAAGTCAGCATGACAAACAGAAATGAATAGTCACATGACCAACAGAAATAAGTGTTGAGGGGTCCCGTGGACCACCTATGAGCATACAGCGAGTGGTCCCGAAGACCATGGGTGTTTGTGCATAGAGCATGAGGTCCTGCAGACTGTGATTGTGCATTTGCTTGAGGTCCCGAAGAACATGGGTGTATGTGCATACAGCGTGATGTCCGGCAGACCATGTAAATGAGTGAGCAGCATGATAAATGCAAGCAAGGTAAATTAAACCAATAGAATTACATTTTATGACCAACTTGAATAAAGAAGTGCAGCAGAATAGGTCCCATGACCAGCAGATAATAAATCAGCAAGACAGAAATTGTGATTAGATAACCAAGATAAAATAATCTTGAGTGATGCATGATTGTGGATTATAAAGTGATGAAGGTGGGCAATTAGCAGACGCTGGTGTTAGTGCATGAAGCATGTAGTTAGAGGACCATGGATGACTGTGCATATGGCATGAGATCGCATAGAACATGGGTGTTGTGGGAACATGTGATTAGTGACAGCAAGCCAAACTGAATCGAGACAGACAGAAATGGAATCATATAAACAAGTGCAAGGAAAATAGGTCCGAACCGCAAGCAAATATCAGGTAAGCAATGACGAAATAGCGATATGACAACCAAACAGAAATGGCAAATGGCTGATGCATGACTGTGACTCCATAAATATGAAGGTGGCAATAGGAAAAAAAGACTTGATTGAAAGTTTGCAGATGAGAACACCTCAAAAGGCTTCCATCAGTGGCAAATTTATGGTAACACTTTACTTGAAGGTATCTACATAAGGGTGACATGACACTGTCATAACTATATTTTTTTGGGATGTTCTTAAAATGACAACTTGACATTAACCAGGATGACATTACCAGAAGATGTCTTTGTCATAACAACTTGACATTAACAAAAAATGCACCTCTTTTTGTGTTTATGACAAGGTGACATAATGATTATTATAATTAGATGTCCACGGTTACAGACTGATTCTAACACTTGGTCAGATAGATGTCTGGCAAGATACAACACAAAACTGGCTGTCATGACCAGTGTTGGGGGGTAATGCGTTATAAAGTAAAGTAACAAAGTAACGCGTTACTGTAATCAGATTACATTTGTCTGTAATGCAGTAATGTATCACATTACTGTTGATAACTTCAGTAATTGCATTACAGTTAATAATCAAATAATGATATTGTTACTTGCATTACTTTAAATTATTCAACGATCTGCATAACGGGAGGACAGAAAAACAAAACAAACGTCTCCTTTCATGCGTGCTTATGCAAAACTCGTCTGAGCTCACTCACGTGACCTGACTGTGACTCTGGCTGGAGTTCATGGAGGAGGAGACGGAGCGAAAAATGGCAGAGCCGCTTAAGACGTCTTTTGAGGGGTGGCGATACGCACACTACTTTGAATTTTTTGCGCAAAAGGACAAGAATGTGATGGTAAGGTGTGAATTGTGCCCAGGCCATAAACAATTCTCCACCGCTGCGAACACGACATCAAATTTTTCCAAGCACCTGCAAAGGCAACATGCTAACATAAAGCTAGAAGCTAAAGACCCGTAGACCCTGAGTGATGCTGAAGATAAGCCGACACCAACCAAGCAGCCAAGGCTTGATTTTCAACAAAAAGTAGCCTAGCTTGTTAGCCTTAGCTAACTTAGCAGCTTTGAGCGAGGTGGGCGTGTTTAAGCAACCAGGCTTCATTTGGCCCGCCTCTTTGCCTATTTTTGATTGGCCAGGAGTTGGGCAAACTCAGGCACTGCCAAGATGGCGACGGCCAGAGCCACCTACTTTGAGCTTCAAACCCACTCCTCAGAAACCATTGGGTGACGTTACGGTGACTACGTCCATATTTTCATACAGTCTATGGTTGTTACACAACAAAACCAAGAGCTGGGCAGAATTCCACGAGCGCACAGAAGCAGTTTGAGCGCAAGGAGAAAAGCCAAAGCTCAAGCAGGAAATCTGTGCAAGCAACATGGTATTTGAATGTGAAGAAATGTAAATGTTAAAAGAATTCAGGAAGGAATGTAAATGTACAAATTGTAACAAATGTCTGAAGGTATGTACATGTACAAAGAATGTGTGAAGGAGTATAAATGTATGAAGAAGTGTAAATGTATAAAGAATGAGTGAAGGAATGTAAATGTTAAAATGTATGTAGGAATGTAAATGTACAAAGAATGTGTGAGGGAATGTAAATGTAAAAAGAAAAGACATTTTATCAGTTAGTTAACTACATTTGCATTTTTATGCATTTTTGTGCAATTTAATGGCATGTGAATTTATTTATTGACTCATTTATTTATGTATTTATTTTTAATTTTGGCAGTCCTGGTCCTCCATATCCTTGCAGCTGTCACACTGCCAAAGTTTAAAGTGCGGTGGCTGAAAGAAGGGAGAGGAGAGATATTTTAAAGACACTGCTGACCCCCGAATGCCGTGCTGCCCCCTACGATGAGCAGGATGTACGTACGCCACAGATCTCCACCTCCAGCACTCACTGACTACTTGAAGTCTGGGTCAGAGATGGCGATTCTGAACCGTTTCCCCACAATAGAGACTATATGTATGAAATTCAACACAGAGACACCCTCTATTTCACCGGTGGAGAGGCTCTGTAGCTTGGGCAGTCTTGTGCTGACTTTGAGGAGGAACAGGTTGTCTGACAAACAATTTGAGAGACTCCTCTTCATGAGGTATAACCACTTCTTTGATAAGCATGTCCAGTAAAATGGAAAAATGTGCTGTAAAGCCCTAGTTTGGTGAGTGAGCTACAGTGAGTTGAGTGTGTTTGGCCTGTTAAATGCACAGTTCAAAGTACATTTCATATGCAATGTTGTTTTCCTTTGAAGTCTCATCATTGTCTGATATAATGATGAAGGCCAGTATCTTACTTTATTTGTTGACATTATTTTGAACAAATTCATGTTTGCATTAGTTGTTTGGTAGGACAATCTCTTTTACGTTATATTGTTGTATTGTAAAGAAATTCAGTTTGACAATGCTTATCTCATGGCCTCAAAATAGAAATAGACATTTAATGATGATATAAGTTTCCAATAAAAGTTTTGATCATAATTTTATTTTGAGACATTTTGCATACTGCCAGTACTGTAGCCCTGTTCTTGACACATGTTGTGCTGTTTGGGCTGATTTTTTAACAACTTTGCTATCAGCTTTGTTGTATTAAAGAGCATAAAAGAGAGATCTTGTGTATGTCCTCTGGATTAGAATAAGGATTTGTGCTGATCTGGGCATATATAAGGTTTAACTTTATATTGTTAATTGGCACTTAAGTTATGGTGCATCTCAGGTGATGTTACGGAGTAATCCAAAAGTAATGTAACTAGTAGTGTAATTATTAACTTTTAGCAGTGAGTGAGATATCATGATATCTTAATGACAAATCAAAATGGTACCACTTTACTTGAGGTCAAAGAGTTTATTCATTACACTGTCATAATGGTGTCATGACAGCTAGTTTTGTGTCGTATCCTGCCAGACATCTATCTGACTGAGTGTTAGAATTGGTCTGTAACCTTGGACATCTAATTATAATAACCACGATGTCACCTTGTCATAAACACAAAAAGAGGTACATTTTTTTGTTAATGTCAAGTTGTTATGACAAAGACATCTTCTGGTAATGTCATCCTGGTTAATGTCAAGTTGTCATAATAAGGACATCTGAAACAAATTTAATGTCAAGTTGTCATGACAAAGACATTTTCTGGTAATGCCACTTTAATCAATGACAAGTTGTCATAATCAAGCAAAACAATGTCGACTTGTCATTACAAAAACTGAATGACACTTAACGACAGCAGTCATAAACATTTATGACATGTACATAATGTTTATGACAGTGTCATGTCATAGTTATGACAGTGTCATGTCACCCTTATGTAGATACCTTCAAGTAAAGTGTTACGCAATTTATTTATAGCACATTTCAAACCCAGAAGTGACCCAAAGTGTATATATATTTACTCACTAAAACATTTATTTAGATACATATTCATAGAGAATAACTATTCACTATAGTTTAGCAAATGTTAGATATAAAATATTAGCAGATTTAAAGAACTGCCACTTAATGAACAGATGATGTGAGAGCATAGACACACATGCAGACTACACTGAGTTTCCTAAAAGAAGAGAAAAGTGAGAAATACGAGTACTATACATGAGTGCATTTTTAAGTGTTTCTGCTAGATAATGGTATATTCTATGGCTGTCACCTAGAAAATCCACACCGAAGAAATCGCTGAGGGGCTTTTAATTTGAAATGGTACATAAAGTGTGGTAAGATAACGGCATGATACGCATGTGAATATATTTATTATTATGAATGAGGATGAAGAGAACAACTTGCTTTACTTGAAATGAGCGAATACCATTGTGAAGCAGAGGGCATAATGGGCCTGCTTAATATGCTTACTTTGATAAAACCCAATGACTACTGAAATCAAGGCCCGCTGCTATTACAGTATTACGGTAATTGTTTTCCCATTGAAACATGGGGCGACAGGAGAATTAAATAAATTGCTTCACATAAATGATGCAGTGATAATGTTTGTCTGCAGCACTGAATGAATTAGACAAATCATATCTGACACACTTAAACAGTGAGGATGGCTATTGATCGGATGACTTGAACCGCCCTCTCTCTCGCCGTGAGGGATCCGGGTGCACTGGGGCTGACAGGTTGGAGGCAGAATGAAGTGCTGGCTCAGAGTGGTGGCCGGCTGTGTGTGGAGGCTGGCTGCGTGTGGAGGCCTGCCGTGATGAGGATGCTGATGAGGCAGAGGCTGAGGCATATCCAGGGACTGAAGCAAGGTGTGTGTGGAAAACTTGGTTGGAGTAGCTGGGGACTGCTTGTGGCAATCTGGGTGTACGTATGCAAGTTGTCCCAAAGAAAGAGATCATGTTACGTGTAGTTTGGGCCCATATCCTGAATCCGTACACGTCACTGAGGCCGAGACTGAAGATGGAAATGAAGAATGAAGTTGCACATTGACAATACTGACTTATAACAGGCAAGATCATCTGAACCAGAGAACGTGATGAGTGAGAGATGATTCTGCCTCTGCTGAGGAATCACACACTCCGCTTGTTATTATCAAAAAGGGACTGCAAAGAAAAAAGAGAAAGTCAGCAATTGCCAGCACAAAGATTCTGCCTAAAATAATGACTAACAGCAGCAGAAGAGAGAGCAGATTTAAAACTTTGCAGTGGCATCCTGATTGGCTGAGAGAGACTGCAGCAAAGTTTGATTGGGTAAGTAGAAGAGTGAACACCCATAGTCAGCTGATTAAAGGAAACAGTGGGAGTGGGATGGAGAGAGTTGTGAATGGATGAGCACAAAGAAAGTCTTCCTGATTGAACTTACACTGAGCTTCATTTTGGGTTTAAGATTTAAGTTGTGAACTGTGACTACTCTTTTTTCAATTTGTCTCTCACAAGTAGGGATGGCATAGTTAAGATTTTAACAATACTACTACTCTTACTGACACTGCTTATCAATCCAGTACTTTAATGGTACTCTTTTTGGTTTTTTTTTTAGAGAAAAAAATGACATAAATTTGGAACAGAATTAGCATTGCTTTGTTTTCTATGTATTTAAGTACAGTATATAAATTCTGAAATTCGTAAATTCTGCTACAGCATTGTTAAGAATTTAATTTCAATTTTATCTATAACGCCCAGTATTCTAAATCACAACTTGCCTCAAGGGGCTTTACAGTGTAGGAGCAATACCTTTAGAAAATGTTTGCACACATAATAAATTTAGGGGCACCACCCTCCTATGGAGGGAAGTGACTAATCAAATCAATAACTCCGGAAACCAATTATTAATTCGTTAGTACACTTATCAATCATAAATCAATCTCAATATCTAGGTTATGAATTCTCTATACAGTGATCTTAGTTCCCGCTCAAAAGAAATATTCACAGACAATAACTTGGCGATAAATGAAGATTTATTTAGGGCAAAGTGTTTAACAACTGAGTAAATGAATAGTAAATGAGGATGATATGAACTGACACAAAATCGGCAGTATGTCAATGAATTAAGACAAGAGGTAACACTTTTGCCAGTTATTCAGTTTGGCGATAGTGAGAGAGTATGTGACTATAGATAAACTGGGGACGCAGGGATGTGCAAAGCCATTTACCTAACGAAACCTAAATTAAGATCAGAATAACTAAGTCTCCTATTCGACATCAACTCTTATCACGACACAGCGGCTGCATCAGGTGAGGGAGATTCTTTGCCTACTTTAAGCAGCATTGGCTCAGGCTGACGTTTCTCAGGGGACCCCGGACTGTCACTTTGTAGCTCCCGGGCTTCCCAGCAGGGATCCATATCACTGGTCCGACAGCCCATTCGTCTGACATCCCATTAGTCCGACGGTCCGCGGTGCTGAACGTCTCCCGGCGGGCGTATTTCTACCTTGATGGTGTGCCGCGACCGGCTCTGGGTCAGCTCGGAAAGGCTTGAGGCGAAGCAGGCTCACAGCTTATGTGTTTGCCACTTTCTTTTTCATTTTAACCCACACCATGATCTTTTCCTGACCCTAACCAAGTGGTTTTTGTGCCTAAACCTAACCAGACCTTAACCACAGGGCATCATGATGATTTTGGAATGGACTTCGGAACAATGGGTTTAATATGGTCGGAACAATGGGATGTCGGACCAATGGGCTGTCGGACTAATGGGCAGTTCCCCCCAGCAGAACGAAGCTGGCTGTAACACAGTGGTGGAAAGGGGCCTGACTGCGACGTCCTTCAGGTGGTCCTCAAGTGTCGGTTTATTTTAGGCTGCAGAAAGTCTCCCTGCTTTGCGGACACTTTGGCAAGTGTCTGGCAGTGCTGGATCCGATGAATCTTTGATGGAGTTGCAGGTCGAATAGTAGCTTATCTATCTAGCTGTGACTGCTCACTTGTAATAAGGTTCAAAACAATCTTGTCGGCCATTTGATATTATTATCAAAGTTATCATTAACGTGTATAAAAAATTGGTGCAATCGGCTAGCTTTGTCGGGTATATAATGTTACTGAAGGCACAGACAAAAAGAAAGAAAACTCAGGACAGACAAGACAATCCTGGACGTGTCGAGCAAAAAAATAATTTTGATTGTAAGAAAAGAAAGGGTTACGCAGGAAGCGAGTATAAGAGCGTAACGGGTTAAAGCATAAAGAGTATAAGTAGTAGTAGGAGGGACGGCAAATGAAAGAAGAAGAAAAAAAATAAAAGTAAAATAAAGTAAAGGAACATGGAAAAGAGGAAAGAAAGTAAAAGGAAAGTGCGGAGATGTGCCGAACTCAATAGTTTTATCTGACCACGCTGAGTGGGCGGGTTTGAGGCAAGGCAGGTGTGAGATTATATATTTTAACATGTTATGCGCGATAGACGCATACTCTTCTCATCATGGTCAAAATCGGCTCTTAACATCAAATTAGATTTAATATGATTATTATACTGCATATATCAACGGAACACAAGTATAAAATGGTTCGTTCACAAACAAACCTAGTCTGCAGTTACTTCAACATACTAAATGAGAAAGCACATATTAATAAATACAAGTTGATTAATCAATCCAACTATATCTTAACTCGAAATATAATATGGGATTCCTTATGGGAACTTTTCTTAACTACCGTCACAAGATGGCAGTATGACTCCATGTAAAATGAGGGATTAAACACATGAAATTACAACTCACTACTACTATGACCTACAAGAGTGGGGGAAAAAAATCATTCAACTAACAAACAAGGATTATGCACAGTTACAATGTTAGAACATGGATAAAATGTATAGTTTTACTTTCAAGAGACATTTCAAGTTAACAAGAGAAACTTAGTCTCTACTCAGGAATTCATCCTGAATTTACCACTCCCATCTGGATTTCTTATCTTCACCAGGGTGAGAGCAAGATAGAGCTGGAGTGGCTCCCATAGATGTGACAAAAAGGGGAGAAGATGTGGTGAACTTAAAAGCATAGTTAATGACCCCGGGTCTGGCAGTTAAACTGGCTGAGTTGTCAAAACGCTGGATTTTCCCAGGATGGTAATCAGCAAACTGAGATCTGGAGAGTTTCCAATTGACACCGTTACCACCCTCAGCGTCAGGATGACGGTAAAAGAGTTCATCAACTTTGAGGTGAAACGGACAAAGTTATAAACATTTGACCCTCAGAGTGGCCCATTCATTCTGTCCATTTACTTACAATCTAGGTTTTGGAAGAGTTCAAAAAGCTGTTCCTCCTACAACAGCATACATCTCTCTGTCCCTGGACCCTCACAGCGGGTAAAGAAAAACTCCCCCCAAACACCCCTTTAAAAGGGAAAAAATACTGGAAACCTCAGAAAACTGAATAGATTACCATTATAGACTATAACATACCTGAGGTGGATGGGGAAAGAGGAGATGAACAATGAGCTAGGGGGTCGAAAACAGTGCATTTCTCTGCATGTACGTGATATACTTTTGTTAGATGTTTCGAAAGATTGGTTTCGTTTCTGCCCTTACATGCACACAAGTTGTTAAAATTGTGACAATAAGCATACCTCGATAAGCATAAAGTATACCCACACTATGGAGTGTTTCGCTGTCTCTGCCATTGTCACCGAGAGCAGGGCCTTTTTGTGTGTGTGCGACACAAAGTGGCAGAGCTGGTCCCGCCCCACCCCACCCCTTGCACATGCAGCTGGCTGTATGGCTCCGACACAGAGAGCTCTCCTCTGGATTGAAGAGAAAAATGCATCCGTGACAAATGTCTTATGTCTTATTGCAAATTAAAAATGTACAAGAAATATATCTTCCAAATATCTCCTATGTTGGAGCTTATCAAATAATTCAGTCCTGGGGCCCATTTAATACCAGGTTTCAGCATCCATATTTACTCGCAGGTCCCAAAGTTTATGGAAGTGCAATTCCAAACCCACTATAGACCACTTTAAGAGAGTAAATATACAATTTTATTGTGTTTTTAAGATTTGCCCCAAGGCAGCATTTTACCAAGGGCCCACAAAACACTAAGACCAGCCCTGTGTGTTAATGTAAAACGGGTCTTTGCAGGAAAACAGAACAGTACTTATTTCTGGGATAAAACAAAAAAAGCAGTAATGAAAAAAAAAATCTCAGTGGATGTTAACAGAATTAGTGACTCACTCAGTGTCAAACTATATGACTTCCTCCTCTACCAAGAGAAAAGCAATTCTCCCAATCTCCCCCCTTCAGATGAGCTGTATTGAGGATTACAGGGGAAAGTGGGCTGAGTATAAAAACTTGGTATTCATCAGATCCAAAACTGGTGCTCTCTTGAATCATGGACACAATAAATATTAACCTTCAACAGTAAACTGCATTGATTATTTTCCCTAAGTATAAATATAGACAATTTGTATGCATATATAAATGAAGACATGTGTGTTTAACCCCAATGTTACCTATGATCCTCCTGGGCTGTGGATGCTTGTGCAAGCCACAGAGTAATTGAAAGGGAAAGTGTCAACCCTGGGAAGCTTTGGGCCATGCCTAGCTGACCTCGGCCTTGGATAAGAAGACTGGGCTTTGCATGGAAGCCCTCCAACTCCTTTACTCAGCCCCGACTCACCCTGCCCCGCTCCCCAGATACACACACACACACACACACACACACACACACACACACACACACACACACACACACACACTCCAGAAGGCGCCACGAGCCAAAAACCACCGGGATAATTAAGGTGTAGGAAGTCTCACCCATTTCACCCCCCTTCTCCTCATCCTCTCATCTTTATCAGCTACATTGAAACCGTCCTTGAACTTGTGAAGACCTTGGCTAATTAGTGGGGTGTATAACCTCTCTATCGCCCTCATTATTCCCATCTTGCCATCACTGCACTATCAACATCTCTTTTTTTTTTTTTTTTTTTTTTTTTTTCTTGGGAAATCTTAGATTTTTCCTGCTTGTAATTTTCTCCAGGAGTGAAAAATCACAGCAGCTGAAGGCAGATTGTTGTGAGGTTGGAACCCATACGGCAAGCAGGGATGGAATGAGATTGGTTGTTACATAGTCTTGTACATAATGGAAATCTTTCTGCTCGTCCTCAGCAAACAGCCGAGGAGAAGGAGGAGAAGAAGAAGAAGAAGTAGAAGAAGAAGAAGAAGAAGAAGAAGAAGAAAAGTCAGAGACATTTAGTAGGACATGTTTATCTTGTGTGAGTGTGATAAGAGAGTTTTGTATCATGACAACAACAGAAACGCAACGCTTTACAGAGCAGCCAACTGACAATGCATAGTGGGTGTTTGTGGATATGTCAGACAGAGAGAGACAGAGTAAAGTACAACAGAGAGAGAGAATGAGAAATTAATTGGCTGTAGACTGCACATCTGCTTACTGCCTGTTAACTCATCAGGTCTCTCATCAGGAGAAATCAGAAGTGGCAGACAGAGAGCTCACATACACACAGTAATATAACACACAATGCAAATATATCAAAAATGCAAAGGTATTGCAGGTACACACAAGTATAGGACTATAAAATGTCAGTCAACTCTGGATGTTTCAATTATCTCTAATCTAAATTCCGACAGAAAAGTTGTTACAAACTGTAGACATTGTTTCAGGTGCAGATCATAGCAGTCACATGCTGTTCAATGTGGCCACTAACTGCTTAGAGGTAACAATAACCAGCTTTCCTCCTGTCACTTTCATGTTGGGCAGCTGTGGCTCAGAGGTAGAGTGAGTTGTCCACATCAGAAGATCCATGGTTCAATCCCCGGCTCCTCCAGTCTGCATGTCGAAGTATCCTTGAGCAAGATACTGAACCCCAAATTGCTTCCATCGGTGTGTGAGTGCGTTAAAAACCGAGTAGCAGGTGGCACCTTAATGGTAGCCTTGGTCACCAGTGTATGAATGGGTGAATGCGACTCGTAGTGTAAAACGCGCTTTGAGTGGTCGGATGACTAGAAACTATAATGACTATGATGACTAAACTATACAAATGCAGGGCCATTTACCATTTACTTTCTCTCCACATCCACTCATCTCAGTAGTGTAGTGGTAGTTGAGTGGGCACCACAGAGCTGTTGTCATTTTGACATGATAACAATACAGCGTGTTTCAAGGTTCACGTGACGTCACATCTCCCCCAGAGAGAAAGGTAAAGTAAGCTGGGGAGGGGGGCCGGGGGGCAGCAGGAACCCAGGAAAAAAAGGCATCTCTATTATTTAGTAGGCTTTGCTATGTAGTTATGTTGTTGTGGCCTTTTGTAATATTTCAAAATAATAGTAGTAATAGTATTAGTGAAAGATAGTCAAATATAAGCATTTTGATTTATTTTTTCTTTTCCCATTTGTGGTGCCCTTAGTATTCATGTATACTGCCTATACCATGGCCAGCACTGCCTACAGACTTATATTCTTCAATACAAAATAACAAATTCTCTTCTGTTTCCACAGCATTTTACAAAACACAGCAAACACAAATCCCCTTCATCTATTAATACTGAACTTTTTTTTAAATTCTAATGATTATACATACATCATATTTAGTAGACTTTCTTTTTTGTTTAGATTTAGTGTTTTCCTCTCCCTGACGCCATTGTCCTATTTGCTCTTTGGTTGTTTTACTTTTTGATGCAGAAAGAGGCTGTTTAGCACAGAGTGAAAGCTCTGTGAATATGGCTTGAGTTCATGTCAGTACTGTGCCCAAGTTTATATCTCTAATAGTACTATAATATTTTAAAATAACAGTTAACTTTTCCACACAAAAAAATCAATGAAATGCTGAGATATAGGCCTTCTGTTATTTTACACTCCTGAAAATCAAGATGGCCATTCAGTTCCCATTCAGCAAAGTCACACGATTACATAATCAAACCTGTAGGTCACGTGTTTGGTGAGGTAAAATTATTGTTTTTGTCATGGAGTCTGGCTTTTAAGAGAGTATAAGTTTCACTTTCCATTCAGTTCCCCTTCAGGAAAGGCCTGTCTGTCTGGGAAGTACTGTACAAACAACTGGATAAATGAAACTTTAATTATGCTGCACGAGTTGTGTGAGGGTGTGTAAACAGTTGTCTTTATATAGTTTTGCTGTTTTTAAAAGTGGACCCCAATTCAGCAAGAATTTTCTCTGTTTTTGGATTCTTTGCTTAATGGGGGTGGGAAAGAAAAACAAAGTTTTCTTCATGAATTAAACATGGTGTGGAGACTTCCGGTTTGGAGAACATGCGAGAGCGGCGTAGTCTCCGTCTCCCGTAACACAACTTTGCAAAAACACGACTTTTCCTTGTACCCTCAACGACCCAAGCAAGAACTGACACTTTACAAATTCAGAAGAACATCTTGCCATCCGGAATAATGTCAAAAGTAACAAAGTCGTCAAAGAAGAGCGAAGGTGAAACTCCGGGTGCCTGCGCTAACACATGCTTAGCTAGCATCGAAGGTCTGCTGGAAAATCACAGAGCTAGCATAGCGGCGGATATTAAAAAATCCTTCGCTGCCCTGGAGTCAAGCCTGGAAAAGATGCAGAACATGGTGTTAAATCACGGACAACGTATCATCTCGCTGGAAGCCAGTGACGAGTCAGATGACCAGCGTATTCGTACTCTGGAGGCGAAGTGTCTGGCTTTAGCCGATAGCAACAACAAGCTACTAGCGAAGACGTCGGACCTCGAAAGCCGGAGCCGCAGGAATAATATCCGAGTCATTGGCCTCCCAGAATCAATTGAGGGGCCTACACCCACCATCTTTTTCTCTAAGCTGTTAGTTGAGCTTTTCGGGGAGGAGACCTTAGAATCCCCTCCCGAGCTTGACCAAGCGCACAGGGCGCTAACTGCCAAGCCACAGCCAGGATTGCGGCCGCGGCCAGTGATTATCCGCCTGCACCGCTATCGGATTAAGGACCTCATCATACGAGAGGCCCGCAAAAGAAGAGGGAAACTACAATATCAAGGAGCCCCCATCCAGATCTTCGAAGACTATGCTCCGGAGGTGGTTGAAGAGCGCGCCAAATATCGGACTGTGATGGCGGAACTGTACAACCTCTCTCTCAGGCCCGCACTACTCTTTCCGGCTCGCCTTCAGGTAACACTCAGCGACGGGACAAAGAAGAGGTTTCCCTCTCCAGAAGAGGCCGCGGCGTTCGCTTCAAGCTACAAGCAGAGCCCGAGGCCTAACTAGCTTAGCCAGCTAGGCTAGGAATACACAACACATACCAAGGCAGCTCCGGTAAGACGTAAGGTCACCATTAGGTATAATTTTGATCACTAATGCACATCAAGTCGAAGGTATACAGCTGTTATTGAATCCTAGCCGTTGGGATATAACAACATATGACTGAAAACTCCTTGCTTTGGACTACTGGTAGCTGCTCATCGCGTTAGCCATGGCTATCGCGCTAGCTGTGCCACTGCCTTGGGCTCCAAAGGGTTAGGCTAACTCACCCAAAGACAATTTCCTGCAGCTAATTTTGCACTCGGACAATTTATTTTTCGCTGTTTTTACATGATTTTGCAAACCTTCGTTTTTCAGTTTTGCAGGGCAGTGACATGTGCAAATGACTTATTGCCTTATCCTTTCTTTTTATTTTCTTAAAGCTGCACTTTTTACAGAGAGCTAATACATTTAGATGAAGAAACACACAGTAATTTTGAGTTTGACTAAAGTTGAGCTTAACCAAGCTTAGGACTTGGTTTCTTTTGTTCTGAAAGTTTACTTAATACAGTAATAGTAAATAATCATATTTTATACTTTTACTTGGGTCATAGTTTACTATGGAATGTTCTACATATTACATAGAATGTTTTACTTTATATATTTCCTCCTCCATGTTGGAAGGGTACACTGATGTATTTTGTTAAATGTTTAAAGGGTTATGTAAAATACATTGTGACACGTACTGAGTTATGGGGTCTGAGATGACTCTTTGAGGTAAGATGCTTCAGAAAGGGAAGTATGAGCAAGTTAGTTCAGTGGCTGATGACATTTGTGGGATCCGGGGTGGGCATGGGAGGGGGTGGGGGCAGGAGACCAGGTCTCCCCACAGACAGGGAAGGGGATTTAGGGAATGGGTTGGTAAAGAGACCATTTTACTGACAAGTTGTACTGTTTTATGGTTTATTAAGTTTTTGATATCATTTGTTATGATTTACAAGGGTTCACTCGTCTTTTGCTGCCTGCCTCACAGAATCGACCTGATACCCTTTCTACCATTCGCTGTATCATGACTGGTCCATTAGATGGAGGGACCACCGGTGGACAAATGGTAAAGTTTATTTCTTTAAACACAGGGGGCTTGAATGCCACATTAAAACGAACAAAGATTATGACTTATATCAAAAATCTGAACGCCGATGTGATACTTCTTCAGGAGACACACCTACTAAGGTCTGACCATGGAAAATTGAGCCGACCATGGATAGGACAAATCTTTCACTCTCAATTTAATTGCAAAACAAGAGGTACAGCCATATTAATTAGGAAAAACATTCAATTTGCCTCCAGTAAAATCATTGCAGATCCAGAAGGACATTATACAATTATCTCTGGTATATTATATCAGAAGCCTGTAGTCTTAGAATCAATCTACGCCCCTAATTGGAATGATCAAAATTTCTTTAGTTCAGTCTTATCTCTAATTCCCAATCTGGACTCCCACACTTTGATACTGGGTGGGGATTTGAACTGTGTAGTTGATCCAGTTCTGGACAGATCGAGCTCCCGAATTATCCCGCCCTCAAAGATGTCACAAACCTTGTCCACCTTTATGGACCAGTTTGGTTATATTGATCCCTGGAGATTCACATACCCATCTTCCCGTCAATATTCCTTTTTCTCGCATGACCATCGCTCTTTTTCCTGCATTGATTACTTTCTAGTGGATAAAAATCTCATCTCATCACTTATCTCTGTACAGTATTTACCCATAACAGTTTCAGATCACTCAGTCGTAGTGCTAGATCTTCGGTTTGACCTAAAGCCTAAACATTTTAGGCTTTGGCGTCTTGACCCTCTCTTGCTTGCAGAGGAAAAATTTTGTAAATATGTTTCTGATTCAATCACAGTCTTCTGCGATACCAACAAAAACAAAGAGACCTCCCCATCATTGCTATGGGATACCCTGAAGGCTTTTCTCAGAGGCAAAATAATTTCATATACATCCCACGCTAATAAACAACGTAGAATGCGAAAAGAAGAACTAGAAAAATCAATTGTAGAGTTAGACAGATCACTATCAGTAACAAATACTCCGGACCTGTATAAAGAGAGACTTAGACTTAAGACAGAACTTGACTTACTCCTTTCAACAGAAGCTGAACGACTCCTTCTCCGTTCCCATGGATCGCTATATGAACACGGTGACAAGGCTGGACGCCTTCTTGCTCACCAGCTAAAAGCCAGACAAGCATCCAACCAAATTATCCAGATTAGAGATGAATCAGACACGGTAGTGACCGACCCAGTTAAAATGAATACTTCATTCAAGTCATTTTATCGTCATTTGTATAAATCTGAATCCCCCAGTGATGAAACCCAAATGGACGCGTTCTTCCAAAAACTAGACTTACCAAGGGTTTCACCTAATGACAATCAGACGTTGGACGCTCCCTTAACACTTGCTGAGATAAAAGAAGCAATAAACTCAATGAATAGTGGCAAATCACCTGGCCCTGACGGGTATCCCGTTGAGTTTTATAAACGATTTTCTAATCAGCTAGCCCCTCTACTTCTGGAGATGTTTAACTATTCATACAGTCATGGTTTTCTACCAACCACCTTAACGCAAGCCTCCATTTCTCTTATTCATAAAAAAGACAAGGACTCCCTAAACTGTGCATCATACCGGCCAATTTCCCTCCTAACTGTAGATGTGAAAATACTTGCGAAAATTTTAGCTCATTGCTTGGGACCTATTATGCCTTTAATCATCTCGGAAGACCAAACGGGGTTCATTGGTGGGAGGCACTCTTTTTCCAATGTCAGAAGGCTTCTCGGCGTTATTCACACTCCACCCTCCCCTGCAGATCCTGAGGTGGTCATATCACTTGACGCTGAGAAGGCCTTCGACAGGGTGGAATGGCCCTACCTTTTCTCTTCCTTGCAGCGGTTTGGGTTTAGCACCAGTTTTATTTCCTGGATCAAACTGTTGTACTCCTCTCCCCAGGCATCAGTGTGCACGAACACACAGCGCTCGGATCCTTTCCCCCTCTCCCGCGGCACACGCCAAGGGTGCACCCTCTCCCCACTGCTTTTCGCGCTTGCCATTGAACCGTTGTCCATAGCATTAAAATCAGAAGGAGGATTCAAAGGAGTATGGAGACATGGAGAGGAACATCGGGTCTCGTACGCCGATGACCTACTTCTGTATGTAAGCGACCCCTTGTCAAGCCTTCCACCTATTCTCTCACTCTTGGAATCTTTCAGCGTATTCTCCGGGTATAAATTGAACGTCTCCAAAAGTGAGTGTCTCCCAATAAATCAATTGGCTACAGAAATTCCTGCACACTTCATACCATTCAAAACTGCTGTGGTGGGCATAAAATACCTAGGAATAATGGTTACACGATCTATGTGCACACTGAAGGAGCAAAATTTCTCTGTACTGATGGCAACAGTCAAACAAGATCTTCAAAAATGGAACCGTTTACCACTGTCCTTAGCGGGTAGAGTTCAAACAGTAAAAATGAATATCTTACCGAGGTACCTTTACCTCTTTCAATGCCTACCAATTTACCTTCCTCGATCATTTTTCAATTCTATCAACAGCATCATATCCACATTTGTCTGGGCAGGTAAACGGGCCAGGGCAAATAAATCCTTGCTCCAGAGGAACAGATCATTGGGTGGCCTGGGATTGCCCAACCTCCTTGGGTATTACTGGGTGGCCAACACTCAAAAGATTTTATTTTGGTTCACGTCACCTCAAAGTAGTTGGTGCCAGTTAGAGGCGAATTCATGTTCCACGTCCCTCCAGGCACTAGTATGTAGCACCCTCCCCCTCTCACTCGCAAACTTCACATTCAACCCCATTGTAACTAACACATTAAAAATATGGACGCAAATCAGGAGGCGATTTGGATGGCTCTCCCTTCCCCAAAGCACACCCCTTTGTAACAATCATTTGTTTGTACCAGCCAAGATTGACTCTCGCTTTGCAGCTCTGGAAAATAAAGGCCTGAGATGCCTGGGAGACTTGTACATAGACGGACTCTTTGCTAGTTTCAACCAACTATGCTCAACCTACGGACTAGGTAATACAGACTTTTTTCGCTTCTTCCAGCTTCGCAACTTTGCAAGAACCTACTCCCCTCAGTTCCCCCAGGCTCCACCCCTCAATGGTATAGACTTGGTGCTCCAGACTAAATCTATGCCTAAGAGCCATGTCTCATATCTCTATAATCTCTTATCACCAACAAACGACTCAGCCGTAAATAAGAGCAGGGCCAACTGGGAAACCGAATTCCAAATGAGCATTTCTGATGCTCAATGGAAAAAAGCGTTGGAAGCAGTTAACTCCTCCTCTAGCTGTGCCAGACATTCAGTTATTCAATTTAAAGTACTCTTTAGACTGCACTATAGCAGAGACAAACTCTTCAAACTTTATCCAGACAGAACTACCGAAGCTTGTGACAGATGCTCCCAGATGCCCTGCAATCTGACACATATGTTCTGGACATTCGCCACAGATAGCTATTTTTGGGGTGCCTCCTGATGAACTTGTAACCACATCTATGCAGGACAATGTTATAACTTTTGCGTCCTTGATTGCACGTAGGAAAATTCTTCTCTTATGGAAATCCTCCCAGCCACCTTCCTTCAAATCCTGGCTACATCACCTACTATTTCTATTGAAGCTGTTGAAGTTTTATTCACACTGGAAACCACTACTTGATTATGTCGATAAACTCCCTGCTACCGAAATGTCCCCATGATTCTACGCCTACACCTTGCCCGGTCCACCGACCCCCTAGGTATGACCGTCTACACTCCGACTGGTTCAGGAACAGTGGGCAGATCTGCTGAACATGCAGAGACGCAGGCAGCAAACAAACAACCTATGTGACCCCCTCTTTCTTTCCTTTCCTTTTTTTATTTTTTTTTATTTTTTTTTAATTTATTTATTAATTTATTTGTTTACTTTTTTTTACTTATTATTTAACTGTGTGTATTTTTCTACTCATTTTTTTTATACAAGTACTCACTATTATTTAAATTGATTTGGTTACATCAACCTGTTGATACAAAGATGTAAAGGTCTTCGGGATGGGTGGGGTGGGTGTGGGGATATGCAGAAAAATGAAAATGTAACTCTCTGCAGATGTATCGTTTACTGGAACTGTAAATCAATAAAAAAATATATTAAAATAAAAAATAAAAAAAAAAACACGGTGTGAGTAACTGATATTCATAAGGTCAGCTGGGGGATGAAGTATTCATTCAAAGGCCTTAGGACATCATGCTAACAAATTATTGTCATGTTTTATAATTTTTTGAAATTGGCTGGTCGATTGATTTGGCTGTTTTATGACATTCTTAAAACCCATGTGCACCTGTGCAGGTATTTTCGCTTCTCTGGCTGATTAAAGCACTGCTCATTTTTAAATGTACCTTACTACCCAAACTACATGTATCAATACAACCAAGTCTCACTCTGAAGTCATCAAATACTGACGCCTGGTGACTTCCACCATTAGACACCAACAAAACTTTCACGTCAGCATAATACACGGCCCGTTGGCATCAGGGGGAAACATGGCCAGAAGAGCAAGGTAAGTTAAGGGGGTGAACTCCCTTTGGTGTTCGTAATGGAGGGGTTGTACCGTGGTGTGAACATGGCTGGAGCTATATGCTCGGGAGCACGGCCGAGGCTGCAGGGGGGGTTGCTGATTACTGGTTGCCTCGCCGAGCTTACGGTAAATGGTGCATAAATACCCGCCATAACTAGCGCCTGAAGACTAGGGGGAAGCTTAGCTAGTTTCATTAGGCAGTTAGAGGGATGGTGCTGCGGTGACGCTCAGGCTGTGTGGCTGTGTTGGCTTGCAAGCCTTGTGTTTTTTTTACGGCCAGGTAGGCAGCGGATTGCGTGAAGGGGAGTAATGGGGAGTGTGGAGGAGTTTTTGGCCACACCGTCAGAGCTGGTGCTGGATGGTTTTTCGCGTGAGCAATTGGTACGTGTTGCAGAGCATTTTGACCTGGATGTGGGTGATAAGAGGAAGAAAGAAGACATGAAGAATATTATTAGAGTTAATTTGTCCGACAGAGGTGTTTTTGGAACTAAAGCACAGGCTGATGGTCTGGGGCTGAATAGTGTGTAAGTGTCTAGCTTTGGTGATACTGTTTTGACTTTTGAGCAGAGGAGAGAGTTATTGCATATGCAGCTGCAGTTAGAGGAACGCAGGTTGAATATGCAGCAGCAGCTGGAGCTAAAGAGGCTGGAGTTGGAGGAACGCCGGTTGAGGTTACAGGCTGAAGGGGCCGCTCGTGCCTCTAATGCCACTGGTAGTTCAGGGTTGGCATTTGATGTTGCCGCCAATCTACGATTAGTCCCTCAGTTTAATGAGTGGGACCCCGATACATTTTTCTCTTTGTTCGAGCGTGTAGCTGAGGCCAGGGGTTGGGCTGACCCTGATCAGACTCTACTATTGCAATGTGTGTTAACAGGTAAGGCTCAGGAAGCTTATTCAGCTCTGTCAGTGGTAGAAAGCAGGGTTTATGCGTCAGTTAAAGGGGCCGTATTAAAAATCTATGAATTAGTTCCTGAGGCCTACTGCGAGAAATTCAGATCCTGGGAGAAGTCTGGCAAGCAGAGCCATGTTGAGTTTGCCAGGGACCTGGTTACCTTTTTTGGTCGGTGGCGTACTGCCGCAGGGGTTGACACTTTTGATGCCTTGTGTGATATGGTTGTTTTGGAGCAATTTAAAAATTCTATCCCCAGTCACATTGCAGTTTATATTAGTGAGCACAAAGTGAAGACTGCAGCTGAAGCTGCCTCATTGGCTGACGAGTATGTTCTGACCCATAGGAGGGACTTCTGGACCTCTGAGAGTGCTGGTACGTATCATGCCCCAGCAAAGTGGGAGGAGAAACGTCACTCACGCCATGGTAGGTCTGAACTCACAACACGGGGTCAGGTTCAGCCTGTGTTTCCAAACGTGTGTAACTTTTGTAAGGGGAAGGGACACTGGAAGGCTGAATGTCCCAAAGCTAATGCTCGATGGGAAAATAGCGGGGGACAGGGGAATTCTGGGGTTTGTGCTGTGTCTGTGGAGCCTGTCTCTTTTGTCTCTCATCCTCAACAGCCCAGGAGGGAGAGGGAGCCTGATTTTTCAGTATTCGTGTCAGAAGGCCGTGTGTCGCTGGATGGAGGTAACACCAGTGTACTGGTGAAAATTTTGAGGGACACTGCTGCTTATGACTCATACATTCTGAGCTCTGTGTTACCATTTTCTGTGGCTTCCGATACTGGAGATTTTGTGTTGATGCGGGGAATGGGATTGAATGTTGAGCCTGTTCCATTGCATTCTCTCTATATTGACTGTGGGTTGGTGCAGGGAGAGGTTTCCATGGGGGCCCGCCCTGAGCTACCAATAGAAGGTGTGGACATCATCCTGGGAAATGGCCTGGCTGGTAGCCATGTCTGGGCAGGTCCACCACCCCCGATCGTGTCGTCGGCACCTGTGGTAATTGGTAATTTGGATAAAACTGCCCAGGATTTACCTGAAGTGTTTATAACTTGTGCTGTGATGTGAGCTATGAGCCGCGTAGAGCAGGAGGAGCCAGAGAAAAGTGAAGAGGTTGATGTTAATGTTCCTGTTGCATTGTTGTCCGTTTCTCACAGTGTTCTCGGGGCAGAGCAGAGAGCGGATTCGTCCCTGGGACAGCTGTTTGAGGCTGTTCTTACCACTGAGGATGGCAGAAGCGCTGCTAGTGGTTACCTGCTGCAGGAGGGCCTTCTGGTGAGGAAATGGTCGCCACATGGGGAGAGGTTGGTTGGACAGCCAGTGGTTCAGATTGTGGTTCCCGAGAAGTTTCGCAACGAGGTCCTTAAAGCATCACATGACCAGCTGGGTCATCTCGGTGTTTGTATAAAACGTATAATCACATTCTGCAGTATTTTTTTTTAGCCTTGGTTGAAGAGGGATGTCTCACACTTTGTAAAATCTTGCCACACTTGTCAAATGACAGGTAAACCAAATCAGGTCATTAACCCTGTTCCACTTTGTCCCATACCGGCAAATGCACAGCTGTTTGAACATTTAATCTTTTTTTTTTTTTTTTTTCCCTCCTACTTGTCTGCATTGGTCTTCATAGCTTAGCACCACTAAAGGGTGTAAGCTTCTTATGAAGATTGATGCACTGTTAATCTTGCAGTCAAGTATTTTATACCAATAATGCGTGGTTGTGACCGTCACCCACCCTCCCTGGAGACTAGCCTAACAGCCTTTATTGGAAAAACTTCCTAATATGAGTCAGAGAGGGCCGTGATACACCAAAGTGTGTCAAGGGGAAAGTAAGGAAACAAGCAAGGGGGAGGGGGCAGGTGCTTAAGTCCTGAGTTATATAGTGACAGTGCATGTGGAGAAGAAGGAGGAAAAACAAACAAACAAATAAACAAACAAACAAAAAAAAAACAGGGGAGAAACAGGCAGTGTAGCTGATGTATTGTGGCCTTGAGGTGGTTGTGCTCCATGCAGATTATCAAAAATAAACATATACATGTCTACTATACTGTACTGAAAAACAAAAGCAAAAGAGAAGTCTATACTGAACACCAAAAATGTGAGAGTCTTGGTGGAGGGGGAAAGCCCAATTGCAGAGAAGAGTTGCCAGCGCGGTGTGGTAGGTTTGAGAAGCAAGTGGGCCCCTTTGGAGTGATCCCATAGGTTCTTTGCGATGCGTCACGGAGCTGAAGTATCGAACATGCATGCGTGTATTTGAACCCTCCCAATGTGTTTATGAAAACCATCACCAGGGTCCAGGGCCAGCCCTGCGGGGGAAGGGGGGCGGTATGGCACCCCAAGACCGCAGGAGTGCCCAGACCCCAAAACCAGGGAGCCGCAGAGGCCGCAGGACACCACGCAGGCCCAAGGACCCAGGGCGGCAATGGCTGGCACCCCCAGAGAGCCAGAGACACACCCCAGACAGGCGGGGCAGGAGGACCCGCCCACCCACCGCCTGACGCAGACCACCCCCACCCCCCCAACCACCACCCGCCCCCGCATGTGGTGCTTTAAAATTGGAGAACAGATAAGGATGGGCCAGGGGGCAGCATGGAGGGCTACCGGACATCACTGTCCCATAGCCTGCCCCATCATGAAGCCCCCCAATCCATCAGTGGTCTGCACCTTGAAGAGTGAGTGTATGTGGTGCATTAAAACTGTGGAATGTGTGGTGAGCGAACTAAATATGGTTTAGGAGGCCAGGCCAGCGTAGGCCCGGCCCGAGGGCTGGAGGGATGGATGGGAGGGGCTAGAAGGTGGCGCCAACCAGACCCCGGCGCCGCGAGGCCCCCAGCGCCCATGGACAGCGGGCCATGTGGGCCCCAAGGAAACCCAACGGGCCCCCGTTATTAGGGGTTACATCATTAACAGAAACACGTTACATATTACACAACAATCTTTCTTGAGTTGTAATATTTATATGTACAGGTGGCATATGCTCACAGGCTGAGTGGCACTATACAGACACGTTTAGTGAGTGAATAAATGGTGACCATTTTTCTGTAAAGTATGTTAATTGGTTTCTGTGGCCAGCAGATATTTTCTCCAGCGAAATATGCTCTACAAGGAGATTCAGCCAATGGTTGATGTTGAGGGTCTGTTTATCTTTCCAGTTGACTAGGATTGTTTTCTTGGCGATGGCGAGAGCTACAAGAAGGGAGTTGCAGTGGCTGTTTGGGAGGTCAATTGTCATCAGGTCACCAATTAAGCACAGGTTGGGAGATAATGGGATCCTGCAGTCCAAAATGGAGGAGAGTTTTTGAGTAACTGTTGACCAGAAGTGCTGGACGGGTGAACATAACCAGAGTGCATGAAAGTAGGTGTCTGCAGTGTTCTGAGTACACTGAGTGCATGTGTCAGATTGACTAAAGCCCATTCTATTCATCTTTTGTTGGGTGATGTGTGTTCTGTGGAGTACTTTAAATTGGATAAGTTGTATATTAGTGTGTCTTGTCATCTTAAATGTATTTTTGCATATCTGAGTCCAGAAGTCAGGGTCCGGTGATACACCCAGCTCTTTTTCCCATTTTAAAATTGGTAAATGTATAAAACTGGTCTTTGACAGTAATTTATAAATCTTAGAAAGGTTCTTCTTATTACTCTGAGAAAGCTTTGTAATATGTTTGGCAAATTCTGGTGGCTGCAAAGTGTCCTGAGGCGCTGGAATTCTCCTCTTGATTGTTTTTATCAATTGTAAATATTGTAGAAAATTGCCATTTCTTATTTCAAAAGTCTGAAATAAGTTTGTGTATGTCATAAGTATATTGTCTTGGAAAAGGTGATGGAGATGAGTTACTCCCTTCATCTCCCAAGTGCTAAAATGGAGAGGTCTTTTGTTAATTTCAAAATCCGGGTTGTGCCAAATTGGAGAGAGCAAGCAAGGTTCTATCAGAGAGTTTGTGATTTCTAGTGTTTTCCACCAGGCTGATAAGGTGGAAGCAATCGTTGGGTTCTTAAAACAGTTATGACGTCTGAGTGTAGTGGTGATAAACGGGAGGTCAGAGAGTTTTATATTGTTGCAGTCCGCCTGTTCTAGTTCGAGCCAGGAGTTGTAGTCTTCGTTAGGATATAACCATTTCAATAGGTATTGTAGCTGGTTAGCTAAATAGTAATGTTTAAAGTTAGGAGCGTCCAATCCCCCTTCCAATTTGTTTTTCTGAAGGGTGCTTAGGCTAATTTTTGCTGTTTTGTTCTTTGAGTAGAATTTTATAATTGCAGAATCTAATGAACCATTTCGATGTGGGTGTGAATGGAATCATGGAAAAAAAATAGTTAATTTGGGGTAGAATTTTCATTTTAACTGTGGCTATTTGTCCCAGGAGGGAGATGGGAAGATTATTCCAGCGCTTCAGGTCACCACAGATCTTATCTAGCAGCGGGCTAAAGTTCAGGTGGACCAGGTCTGATAGTTTGGGTGAAATATTTATGCCAAGATATCTTATGTTGCCCACAGGGAGAGAAAATTTTTGGTCTGCAGGTTTCCAAGAGTTCTCCGTTATTGGCATTATTGTCGATTTGGACCAGTTGATGGAGTAGTCCGAAAGTTTAGAAAAATTTGTTATGAGATTAAATACTTCATGTAAAGACGATTTCGGTTCTTGTAGATAAAGTAAAATGTCGTCGGCATATAGATTAATTTTATGCTCTGAATTGGCGGAATGGATACCTATGATCTTGCTGTTCTGACGGACTGCCATAGCCAATGGTTCGATGAATATTGCAAACAGTAGAGGTGAGAGTGGGCACCCTTGTCTGGTTCCTCTCTGCAAAATGAAGCTTTTAGATGTGATCCCGTTGGTGGTGACTGTGGCCTTAGGGGAATTGTATAAGGCTGATACCCACTGGATAAATGACTCTCCAAAGCCAAATCCACTCAAGGTGGCAAATAGGAAGGACCAGTTGACCTTGTCGAAGGCTTTTTCTGCATCAAGTGACAAAATAATTGCTTTTGTATTAATGCGTTGTACTTTACTTATCAGATTAAGAACTCTTCTGACATTATTACTTGAGTGTCTGCCATTAATGGAGCCCGTTTGATCATTATGAATTATTGATGCGATTATTTTCTCCAGTCTAGAAGCAAGTGCCTTTGAGATAATTTTGATATCACTGTTGATTAGTGATAGAGGACGGTAGCTAGAAGGAAGTGTGGGGTCTTTGTCTGGCTTTAGTAATAATTTGATTGCTGCTGTATTCATGTGAGGTCTTATACCTCCGTTCTTTTTGATCTCTGTCACTGTCCTGATGAAAAGTGGTGCTAATATTGTCCAGAAATGTTTTATAAATTCGGCAGGAAAGCCGTCTGGACCTGGAGCCTTACCTGTTGGCATTTTGTCTAATGCGCTCTGCAGGTCATTAATAGTCAGGGGGGCGTCTAACATATTTCTGTGTTCCGTGGATAACTGAGGTAAATTTAGGTTATCGAGAAAAGCCTGAATATCTTCTGGGTTTGGATTGTTTACTGTTGAATATAAGTTATGGTAGAAAGAATAGAAAATCTGATTGATCTCCTGAGGAGATTGTGTGTAATTTCCGGACGGCCCCTGGATTGTTGGTATCAGAGATTTTTCTTTATTGCGTTGGAGCTGATTAGCCAAAAATTTTCCTGATTTGTTACTGTGTTCAAAATTATTATATCTTAGTTGCTGTATGATAAATTCAGTTTTCTTTGATAGAATATTGTCCAGTTGCGATTTTGTACACTGTAATTGGGTCCATACTTGATCACTTGGATTGTTTGCATATTCCTGTGTTAGTTGTTTAATTTTTTCCTCAATGTTTTTTTCTGCTTGCAATTCCCTTTTCTTCTTGTAAGAGGAGTATGATATAATTTTTCCTCTGATTACTGCCTTCCCAGTTTCCCATATTAAAGATGGAGATAAAGTTGGAGAGTCATTGTCTTCAAGAAAGTTTGCCCACTCCCGTCTCACCATTTTGTCAAAGTCTGGGTCTTTAAGTAAAGAGATATTAAAGCGCCATGTTGAGGGCCGTTTATGGATGGTTTCTATTTGCAGATTGAGTGATATTGGTGCATGGTCGCTGATAATGATCGGGTGTATTTTTGTGGTAATTTTTTGTGAGATGGAGTTATTTAAGAGAAAAAAGTCAATTCTTGAAAATGAGCGATGCACAGGAGAGAAGAAAGTATATTCCCTCTTCGATGGGTATTTGAGTCTCCAGCCATCGCCAAGCCCAAAATCATCCATATATTCCTGTATTACCTTAGCCGATTGTGATTGCTTTGTGTGTACTGAGTTACTAGATCGGTCTAATGAAGCATTTAGGACTGTGTTAAAGTCTCCTCCAATTATAGTTGTCAAGCTTTCTGATAGGTTAGATAGTAAAGAGAAGATTGTGTGAAAGAAGGCTGGATCATCATTATTAGGGGCATACAGATTAACGATTGTATATAATTTGTTAAAGACTGTTGCTTGAATAATGATGTAGCGGCCTTCTGGGTCTGTTACCGTGCTGTTTAACGTAAATGGAAGTCTCTTGTGGACCATGATAGAGACACCTCTTTGTCTGTTGTTATAGCAGGATGAAAAAATTTGATTAAAATTTGGATCTTTAAGAGATTTTTCTTCTGACTTTAGCAAGTAGGTTTCTTGTAGGAGAAAAATATCTGTTTTCAATTTTGTGACAAAGTCCATCACTTTAATTTTTTTCGCCTGTGAGCGGATGCCATGTACATTCCAGGAGGAGGTGTGACATTGACAAAATGGGGGTTTTATCATACTGTGTGTGGGTATGGAGAATGATCTGTGTGTGTTTCTATGTGAGTTTCTATCTGCGTGGATTTTGCATGAGTATATGTAATTGTTAAGTGTATGTATTACAGTCAACCGATGTGTCATGGTGAAGCATCGCAGAGTTATGGAGCAGAGCATTAGAATATATACAAGCATGTTCAACAACCAGAAGCGCCTGTGCCTTGAGGTATTCACAAACCTGAAAAGGGGTTACATGGAGTGGCTTTGTGTGTGAGGTGAGGGAGGGGGAGTGAGTGAGAGGGATGGGGGGGGGGGGGGGGGGGGGACATGAAGGAGGGAAAAAAATAAGGAAAGGGAGAATACTGGGTGGAGTATGTGAAGTGCACATTCACACCCTGTGAGATTTTTTTTTTTTTCCTTTTCAATAAGTCAGTATTGTGTTCATTATATATACATATATATCCATATAACCACATGTACATACATATACATTTGCATATATACATACATACATACATATATACCAGGGCCGCATGATTAATTGCATTGCAATCGCAGGAATGCTTAATTATCTGTTGCAGGAGAAATGTGTCAGAGTACCAATGTGAATGAAATATACATACATATATTTATTTATTTATTTCAAGAATAGTGCAGCCCCAATATATATATACATGCATACACACATCTTTTGGTCTTTTTTTTAAATTTTTTTTTTATTCCTTTTATGATACAATTAAGCTATGGTTCTACTTTGTTTTGTGGTTTTAGGGGCACTTATCTCACTTAGAAGAGCCATGGGGTGGTGGTAGAGTGGCGGAACAGCTGCCCATCTATGTATAATTTGTCGACCACAAGAGAGGTCCTACTTCCCTTCTGCCTGTGCTCTTTTAAAATGGGATATAACACTTTCCGCCTCTCGTTGATTTCCCTGGGGAACTGATCATTCATACCGAACGAAGTGCCTTTTAGCTCTCGTCCTTTACTCTTAACGAGCATTTTCTGCTGATAATGTTCGAATTTGGCAATGATAGGACGAGGATGCTGGCCTCCTCGGGGTCCGAGCCTGTGGACACGGTGAAAGGTGATGTTGTTGACATTCTCCGTCGGGATCTTGAGGGCCGTCACCATGAACTTTTTTACCTGGACTTCTGGGTTGTCTGGTGTGCTCTCCGGGATGCCAGAAATGATTAAATTGTCTCTCATACTTCTGGACTGCACGTCGAGGACAGTTTCCTTCAGGAGTTTATTTTCCTTTTTGAGGAGATCTACATCTGAAGTGACCGCCGCTAAGGTGGAGCAGAGTTCAGCGTTGTTTTGCTGCAGGTCGCTAATCTGCTGGTAAGTCAACTCCAAGCTTACCTTCAGGTCTTTTATCTCCTGGTGAAGCATACCGAGCACTTCTAGCTTCTTGTTGATGGATTCCAAGACGCTAAATTCGGAGGATAATATGTCTTGGTGTGTATCGGTGGGTGAGTCAGTCTTCTTCCTCTTATTGGGGTTGTCGGCAGGACCCTCCATGACGCACTCGTAGTAGTAGTGATCGATAAACTCTTCTAGGTCCTCCACTCTGGCTGATGGTGCAGGCTGGAGTTGTCACCCGTTAGGTAATTATATTTGTTTGGCTAGTTTGTTGATATCTAATCTAGCAGCTAGGCGCCGCCATGTTGAATCTCAAAATCTCACAGTGGTCTCGCGGTCTCACGCTGCCATCCGGTCTCTCTCCCCTACATTGAACATTTAATCATTGATTGTGTTGGTCCTCTCCCTAGGTCTAAATCAGGTAGTAACTACTTGCTAACAGTGATGTGCCAGAGTACATGTTATCCAGCTGCGTATCCTCTGCGGTTCATCACAGCAAAGGCGGTGGTGAAATCACTTACTCAGTTCATGTCCATTTTTGGAATACCAAAAGTTGTCCAGAGTGACCAGGGCTCAAATTTTTCATCACATCTTTTTGCCCAAGTATTAAAGCAGTTAAAAATCCAACGTAGTATGTCGTCTGCGTACCATGCACAGAGTCAGGGAGCATTAGAGAGGTTCCATCAAACCCTTAAATCTCTGTTGCGTAGTTATTGTGTTGAGTTGAACCAGGACTGGGAGGAAGGGCTACCGTGGCTCCTGTTGGCAGCCCGAGAGGTAATTCAGGATAGCACCGGGTTTAGCCCCAATGAACTCGTTTTTGGCCATTCAGTGCGGGGGCCGCTAGCGTTGCTGTATGACGCTGTGGCACCACCATCATCAGATCCCCCACCAAAATTAATTGACTATGTGAATGGGTTCCGGCACCGGTTGTACTCAGCAGGGGAGATGGCTAAAGAGAAGCTGCTCTCCGCTCAGAAGAAGATGAAGCGGTTGTACGACCGTAGAGCTGAGCAGCGAGTATTTAGTCCTGGTGATCAGGTCCTGGCATTGCTGCCTTTGGTCCATTCGCCATTTCAGGCCAAATTTTCCGATCCGTTCACTGTCCTGCGTCAGGTGACTGAGCAAAACTATATTCTATCTACACCAAACCGTAGAAAACCAACCCAGCTCTGTCACATTAATCTTTTAAAACCCTACTATGTTCAGGAGCCCAAGCCTCTGTCAGCCGTCGCAGCAGCGGGAGGTCCGTTGACAGCAGGGGAGGACGATGGGGTTGCAGCACCCGATGACGGGCTGCTGCGGGGTAGATTAAAGAACAGTGAGTCATTGAAGAATTTGAGTTTGCTGTTGGCTCATTTGTCTGAGGAGCTGAGGATGCAGTTGTCTAGTTTAATCCAGCGCTATCCAGGTCTGTTCAGGGACACACCAAGTCGTACACACCTGGTGAAACATGACATAGACGTGGGAGATGCACCTGCCATTCGGCAGCACTTTTATAGAGGTTCAAAAGAAAAGCGCAAGGTCATGGACGCTGAAATCCAGTACATGCTTGAGAATGGTATTGCTGAGCCATCATCCTCTAGCTGGGCGTCGCCCTGCTTGCTGGTCGAAAAGGCCGATAAAAGCCCAAGGTTTTGTACGGATTACCGTAAGGTGAACGCAGTCACAAAACCTGATGCATACCCACTCCCTCGAAAAGACTGTATAGACCAGGTTGGTGCGGCGCGTTTTGTGAGTAAATTTGATCTACTGAAGGGATACTGGCAGATCCCACTCACAGACCGAGCAAAAGAGATCTCTGCCTTTATCACACCTTCTGGTTTATTTTCATATTCAGTGATGAGTTTTGGTTTGCGCAATGTGCGGCAACGTTCCAGCGGCTCATGAATATGGTTGTGTCTGGTTTGGAGGGTTGTGCTGTGTATTTAGATGACGTGGTCATCTTCAGTGATACATGACAGGAACATCTGGCCCTTATCGAAAGCCTTTTCGTGCGTCTGAGTGATGCCAAGTTAACTGTGAACCTAGCAAAGTGTGAGTTTGCGCAGGCTACAGTTGTCTACCTCGGTAAGGTTGTGGGGCAGGGGAAGGTGTGCGCTGTCCAGGCCAAAGTGAGTGCAGTTGCTATGTACCCAGTTCCCACCACAAAGAAGGGACTACAGCAGTTCCTGGGCTTGGTAGGATACTACCGCAGTTTTTGTAGGAACTTCTCTACTGTGGTAGCCCCTCTGACTGACCTGTTGAAACGGAACACTCGTTTTGTTTGGTCATCTTTGTGTCAGAAAGCTTTTGAGAATGCAAAATCTGTGCTGTGCTCATCTCCTGTCCTTGCAGCTCCTCGGCTGGATCATCCCTTTAAGATGCATGTGGATGCGAGTGACGTGGGGGCAGGAGTGGTGTTGCTGCAGGCGGACTCTACTGGGGTAGATCGGCCCGTGAGTTTTTACTCCAAGAAGTTCAATTCTTTTCAGTTGAACTACTTAGTGATTGAAAAAGAGACCCTTGCACTGATTTGGGCATTGCAGCATTTTGATGTGTATGTAGGCTCAAGCGTTCCTCTGGTCTTGTACACTGACCACAACCCTTTAACTTTTTTGCATTCCGTCCATTGTCCAAATTGCTGACTGATGCGATGGATGCTGTATTTACAGTCATATTGTTTGGACATCCGCCACATTAAAGGCTCAAATAATGTTGTGGCTGATGCCCTTTCACGTGTCCATTGCTGTTGATTATTTTTTGTCTGACTCATTGGTGTAACCCTCTGGTCTGCTATGTTCGTACTGTTCCTCTTAAATGCTTCTTCAGGCGCCGGAGTTGCTGGGGTTCAGGATGGGGCTGGTTGGCTCGCGGGAGACGAATGACGGTCAGTGTGATTCTTGATCTAGCATAAAAGTAGAATATAGTAAAGGAAGGTGGTCAAGGTAATTATTGTATGTATTTAATGTCTTTATGTATAGTGTTCAGTAGGCTAGCAGTTGAGATGTTCTTACTGGAACCCCTCTTTTGATGGGGGGGGTGTGACGGCCCCTCCAGAGTAAAGGGAGGGGCCGTCACACCCCCTCTTTTGATGGGGGGGGTGTGACGGCCCCTCCCTTTACTCTGGAGGTGTGTGGGCTTGCTGGTTGCTGGTTGGTCTGCTTTGTCTTTCAGGAGGGACCGACATCAGCTGATGCGCTGCACCTGGGCCCGGTGAAGCGGTTATATTCTGATACCAGCTGGCTCTCTCTCTCTCACTCGATCCACGCCGTACATGAGGGCACCGCGGCGCGGCCGTGCCTTTTCTGTTGCTTTTGTTTTGGCACGCTCACACACACACATGCATCCACACACGCCTACACTACTGATTACTGACACTGATTCTCACGTTCTTAAGTTTATGTTAATAAACGCATTGATTAGTTTGAACCTCGTCTTCCCTCCCGTTTTTTTTTGTTGCAGCCTAAGAGCCGGGTTGTAACAATATAAAGCCCAACCCTGTTCTTTTTTACTAAACCCAACCACATTCATGTACGTTTGTTGTTGAAGGAAAAATAGTCAATTTGCAGTGTTTACTCACGCAGTGCATTTATTTTAAAGGAGACTGTATGTAAACCGTACATTTCCTGTGAAAATAGAAGTGTATTTTGAAAACAGAAAATGCATATAACAGGCTGAATTTGACACGATGTCTCAGAATGTCAACAGTCAATGTTTGATGACATCATGCCCACAAGCTATCCTGGTGTGTGCAGCATGTATGGTCAGGTGACCAGCCGGCATGTAGCAGTGACCAACACAGATGCAGAAGAAGAGCGTGAGCATGACCATGAACAGGCTGAGTTGGTGGCGAAAAAAATGCAACATCTATTACATGGCGATACTTTGGATTCAGGTACGGCGAACAGTAAGACGTGCTGTGTAAAACTTTAAAAGTTAAAGATCAACAACAAAACACAATTACGCAAACATTTGTACGTGTCACAGGGAAATCATGGACTCCATAACAAACTATATAATAACAAATGAAAAATTGAGCAATTTTGCTCGGTTTCGGCCCACTTGACATGCTGCTGTGTTGTGCTATGGCGTGCTGGAATCTGTCATTTACATGACAACGCCTGAATGCAACACAGGCTCACTCCGCTGTGTGTACAGTGCCGTGCTGCGTGTTTGACTGTGCTCAGTCTGTTGATGGTTATTTACACTGTCCATAACAATAACTATATCAGGTCAGTGCCCCCCTCATATAATGTAAGGGAAACACTGAATCAAGCAAGGAGACTAATGATACCTTTTTTTTTAATTATATTGTAATCACAATCGCAAATCGCGATATTGTCCAATCAAATCGCAATCGCACATTTTTATTAAATCATGCAGCACTAGTGTTGACTACTAAGAATGATAACGTTGTCCAAACAAAGTTAACAGAGAGTGAGGAGGATGTCAATCAAGCACAGACTGTACATACCCACACAATCCCAAGAGGAGGTCTAATCAGGTACAATAAGGGCAGCTGTATAGGTGTATGCTGAGTGGGCAGAATTCTCTATTTACTGTCTTCATTACATACTTGTTAGTCAGTACAGAGCGGTACTATAGTAATCAGAGACAGACATACAGACAGGAAAGATAAGACAGTGGATGATAAGCTCAGTGTTGTACCGTCGTAATATATTTGAACCTGTGATGTTGTGACTCATCTGTACCTCAATCCACCAATCCCCCAGAATGCCTGAGTAAACTAATATTATGGCTGATATTATTCAATTCAATTCAATTTTATTTATAAAGCCCAATATCACAAATCACAATTTGCCTCACAGGGCTTTACAGCATACGACATCCCTCTGTCCTTAAGACCCTCACAGCGGATAAGGAAAAACTCCCAAAAAAACCCCTTTAACGGGGAAAAAAAATGGTAGAAACCTCAGGAAGAGCAACTGAGGAGGGATCCCTCTTCCAGGACGGACAGACGTGCAATAGATGTCGTACAGAACAGATCAGCATAATAAATTAACAGATATTATCACGATCTTCATTACATAAAATACAAACAAAGACAGGAGCTGTAAATCCAGCCTGGCGATATTTCCCTCTCATTTGTTGCTAATTGTGTTTCTGATCGGCATGTTGTGGGGTCAGGCCGTCAAGCGGCTCAGCCTCTTCTAACTCTTTGTGGCAATTAATGCACATCTGATCCATGTTCCTCGATTTCGCTGATTCTCCACGCTCCCTTTCTCTCTTTGATCTCAATCTCTTTTGTTTTATTCAGCCCATTTAGTGTTTCCACTTAGACAAAGAAGAAGATCAGAGAAGCTGTTGTTAAGCAGAATTAAAGTCTTTTTTTTTTGTTGTTGCTTTTTTAATGCAGTCACCTCTAAAGCTTGCATCTATATCTTGGGGTCTACTCTCATACAAGACCGAGGCCTCAAATCAATTTCAGTCTATTCATAAAATATGAAAGAGAGTGGATGCCAAAACAGATGAAAGAGTGAATGAAAGATTGATTAACAAATATATAGAGAAAACTGGTTGAAAAGATGATTATGTCCTGCTGGTGTGAGGGACAATAGAAAGGGAGTTGCCTGTTTAAGGCTCTATTCATCATTGTTGTTTCTGAGGAAGCTGAAGGCAGCTGCGGGTATAAACACACAGATTCTTGCAGGGAATCTGGTGTGCTGATGGAATATATTTCCTGCTCAACTTTCACGTCCTCTACACATTACATTTCTGACAAGATATGCCCCAAGGCCTTCCAGACCACACAAACAAACACACTTACCATTTACCAACTGAAAAGTGAAACAAACAGGGGAAAAAAAAGTAAACACAAGTTACACTGGGCTTGTTGTTATTGATAATCTTCACTGTCCTTATCTGTCCTCTATTTATCTCATCCTACAGAAGCCTCGTGCTGACATCAATCATTTACATAATAATGTTTATTTACAATAGACACATCTATGGTGAAAACACTGTGACCAATAACCTTTCAAACTGCCTGTGCATACTTGTACTTCATCGTAATGTTGACAACATATGTGAAATTCAAAATTAAAACAGCAATAGTCAATCATGTGTGATTGACAGGGCCAGGGTGACATTAACACGCTATGTGGCATCTGTTATTAACTTGTGTGCAGAAAAACCTTTTTGATTTTTTTTTTCATTTGGATTGAATTAAAAAAAACAACAATATGTCTCTTAGGCTACAATATACTTGGTGTATATGCTTCCTGTTAAAATGGAAAGAGTTTATGTAAAATTAATTAGCTTTAGGTTTCTAAATATTCCTTGAAACCACTAGATGGTCTTTCCATTTTAGCCCCAAATCCACCCAGCATTGCGCTACGGTACAGTTCAGTTCAGTTCAGTACACTACACTGTTTTTTTTCATTTCCACAATCAAAAGCTGTGGATGTTACCAATGGAACTGTTCCTTACCGTCCCCATTTTAGGTCATCCCTCTGTTGTGGTACGCTCAGATCTGGTACTAAAAGGTGGAGCTAGAAACACTGCAGTCCACTGATTGGTCAATAGCGGACGGTTGTTCTTGCTCAGGACTGAGTTGTTGCTACTTTTGAAGCTTATGTAACCACTGTTCATACCATGGTATGTCTAACATACATTGGTGAACTGTTGGGGTGTCGGTGGCTTAGTGGATAGAGCAGGCACCCCATGTACAAGGCTGTTGCCGCAGTGGCCCGGATTCAACTCCAGCCTGTGGCCATTTCCTGCATGTCACTCCCCCTCTCACTCCCCCTTTCACACTTGTCTGTCCTGTCAATTAAAGGCCAAAATGCCCCAAAAATATCTTTAACATATGTTGGGGAACTGTAACTATAAAATGAAAGGATCTTTCACTGCCTCTTGCAGCAGCTGTAGACTGAGGAAAAATAGCTTAAATCACTGGGCCGACTGCCAGCACCTTTTAAGGTGGCACATTTACTTGTAATCTTACTCAATTTATGAGCTGATGACGGGAATCCATCAGCACACCTTAAATTTCGATAAGACAACTTTGACAATTCCATTAGTTTATATTGTCTCTCTTGGATGACATACGCTTTTAGTAATGAGTGTGTCTTCAAGTGTTTAGAAATATATATTAAGTTCAGATGGATTACTAGCCTGGTTCCAGACCATAGACCCCGCCCACTCAACTGAGTAGGCTTGCATCTCTGGTCTGGCATACTGCAATGAATTTGCGATTTATCTCGTCCAAACGATGGACGGACCAATGAACGCCGGGGGTGGGAGCGGGTCTAGCGATTAGCCAATCAGCGCCACGCTGATGTCAAGCTGTGCGCCGGTGGGTAACTGGTGAGGATAGCAACAATGGCGACCGCTACACATCCTACAGACCACATTAACGATGCTATTGAGGTATTTTGCCACTACTCGCGTTAATGGAGGACCAAATTAAGGAAGCTGCTAAACTGGATTTAACAGCGATGCAGCTGGGTGTGCATGACGACGGAGACATTTTAAATGCTCGCTTGTTTTCGGCACCCCCAAGGCATGGATACTAATGACATCAGATTCTGGGTGAGTAGTTGATCTCTACTGATTGGTTAGGGAAAAATCAAATTCCCTTCAGTTCCCTAAATCGCCTTCAATGGAGGCGATGTCAGACTGAAGGTTCTGGGAGCTTCAGTCTGACACTCAGGCTAATGGATTACGTGAATTGAATTTATTCTAACTTGGACTTGGACTTGGATATCAAAGAGGTTTTTGCATATACACAAATATCACAACACCAACCTTTTCAGGCGGGTGGCTGAAGGAAGGAAAAATGGAGGCCTACGAAACTGTGAAAAAATCCTATTTTGATGCAAAGAAGCAAAATGACAAGTAGCACCAGCTGTTCCACTTTTCCATATTTTGATTTGAAAAATGTCATGTAAGAGCACATTAATTGAAGTAAGAGCAACTGCATGTAAACAGGAGTATTAGTGGAATATTATTTTTTATTTGCCATGTAAACAGTTAAGTAGGAATATTGCCTTTTTCAGAATAAGGGCAAAAACAGGGCTATTTTGTGCATGTAAACGTACTCGTCACCAATCACATGTAATGTGAATACTTTGATTCAGCTTAAACATACACACTGAAACGAAACTCAAAGTTCCCAAGTTCACGCTTGTTCACACAAAACATACAGAGACACAACAAAGAAACATACACATTCTCTCTGGTTCTGTTCCGTTGTTAGCTATGGTTACTGTCAGAAACTTTCAGCCTTGGCTTGCGGGTTTGTAGTCGGGTTTGGGTCATTGATTAATGACTGGCTGTCATAACAGGCTGGGTTGGTGCAGTTTTCCAAAAACCCTGACACCTGCATCAGTAGTGCCTAGATATTCCAACCCCTGCCAATCCTGTGCAGGGTTTTGGTGAGCTGGAGTCTATCCCAACTCACAATGTTTGAAAGCCAAGGTGGTTGCTCATATGACTGTTGATGTTGAAGAGGCTGGTTCAGACTCTTAACACTGATGCTACTAACTGTTCAATGAATGGATGTGGATACATGTATCTCTGTTTTTTGGCCACATTCAGTCTATTGAGCCATTACCCCTGGTGAAACAGGTGGATAATATGAAAAGGTAAAATTCTTTAAAACCAGAATAGGAAATTCCCCAAATGCTACCAGCTGACAGTGCAGGAAGCCAGAAGAGGTGGAAAAAGGCCATGAACAGACACTGATTTTGCTGTCTGTTCTAACTGCTGCCACAACGGATATTTAGCAGAAGAGAGTGCACACATAGCTACACACACACACACCCACACACCCACACTATGAGGGGTCAAACGTTTCACCCAACGTTTCACCCAACCACACTATGCGTCACTTGCGCCTACTTAACACACATCAGATCTAATCAAACCGCGTGAGCGCACGCCTACATTTTACATAGGGTTACTATGGAGACACGAGTGTTACACACATGCTTGCTACATGACGCGCAGGCGTTGTGCGCTCCACTCACACGACGTGCTCACACGTCTTATCAGTACGCGTGCACAGCGCATTACAAATGCTACACATACACTACACCTGCGTGTCTACACACGTCCGATTAGCAGAGTTAGCATAGTCCGTAACACGATGTGTTGTTGCTTCAAGAGTTGACACTTTTGACCCGTGATACATGACATGTCTACGCACGCACGTCTGATTAGCAGAGTTAGCATAGCGATGCTACATGTCACACGTCCGTAACACGATGCGTTGTTGCTTCAACAGCTGACACTTTTGACCCCTGTGATTACATGACGTGTCTACGCATGCACGTCTGATTAGCATAGCAAGCTAGTTAGCATAGCAATGCTACGTGTCACACGTCCGTAACACGACGCGTTGTTGCTTCAACAGCCGACACTTTTGATCCCTGTGATTACATGACGTGTCTACGCACGCACGTCTAATAACCACACGTCTAGGCATGTGCAGGCATTGCACGCGCATTGCATGTGTTACAAGTACCCCTCAAGCCCACACACACACACACACACACACACACACACACACACACACACACACACACACACACACACACAAACAAACACTCCCTTTTTGTTTCTTTTAGTTTGGCTTATTAAGTTTAGGATGTGTGTTTTGCTTTTGTCTTAAATAATGTGTTTTTTTTTGTAGTTTTCATGTTGTGCTTTTATCACTATACCTTCGAAGCTTGTTGTTTACTGTGTAGTCAACCCTGTGTTAATGTAGTGTTGTATTAGCTACCTAGCTAACATCAATGTCAAGATGCTGTTGTCATAAAAGTAAAACCCACATGCAGGGCATCATTAGAAAAAAAAAATAAATGTTGGCAATGCTTTTTTATGAAGCGCTAGGATGAAGGGCGCCCCAACATGCTGCCATCGATTTTCTGCTTCAGAAAAATGTAGTGTGGACACAGGCCCTAAATAGTATGAGTATGTAACACACTGTCTCAGACGATCCTCTTAGATGCCTCCTCACTTGTCATGGTGAGGGATCTGTTGTCATTTGAGATCAGTAGCTGGTGAAGTTAAATAGTAAATGGATTTGAGCTTGTATAGTGCTTTATTAGTCTTATTAGTCAAACACGCCAGGTACTTTTAACACTACAAAGTCAGATTCACACCGTTACACACACATTCACAAACTGGTGGCCAAGGCTTCTGTACAAGATGCCAACTGCCACTAAGTTTAAACGCACTTGCAAGTTAGGATTCAGTACCTTCCCCGAGGATACTTTGACATGCGGACAGGAGGAGGAAGGATCAAATCGCCTATCTTCCAGTTAGTGAATGACGTCCTCCATCTCCTGAGCCACAGCCACCCACAGGCCATGTTTTATGTTGACAGAGTCTGAAAAAGTTAGCATGTGGGCCTTGAATCCCATTTCTACAGTAAAGATAAAACTTTGATGCTAAGCTTTAGTCAACTTGGATGGGAAGTTCTTAAAGTGCAGTGGATTAGGTCTTTACAGCTGATGAGCTTGCAAGTCAATAGATCCATCTCTACACTGTTAACCCCAGTCCATCCATCATACAAAATTATAATGAAGAGTCTACAAAAATGCCCTGGATTGTCAAAATGATGTAAAAACTTTATCTTCACTTGACACAAAAATTCATCCCTTGCGAGATTTGAGATGACATAATTTTATGCTAAGTCAACAATTTTTTGACTTGAAATGAATTGAAATGTATGTTGCAAGTGAGATTATTCTTTTTGCTCCTCTTTGTTGGCCGTTTGACATGTTCTGACTTGTACACGCACATGATCATGTTTTTGTCTGAATGATACTTTGCTTTAACCCTGTTAATACAAAAGATTGATAAGCTGCAGAATTCAATATTAGTTTCAACTCTCTAACATGCAGCCATACTGCCATCTTGTGGCGGAATTAAGAAGAGTTGCCACAAGGAAGTCAACTTTATATATTTCGAATGAAGATATAATTAGGGATTATTAATCAACTTGTTGCATGAATACGTGCTCCTTCATTTTGCTTTTCATTATATATTTTCATAGAGGTAACCTAGAGTGTGTGTATTTGACGTAGGCTAGCTGATATCACAGCATAATAAGTGTATTCTGATTTAATGTTAATCTGTATGTTTAATTGGATGTTAAGAATCAATGTTGACCATAGTGGGAAGAGTATGCGTCCCTCGCGCGTAACATATCAAAGTATATGACCTTGTATCAGGAAAGCATTAAAGTTTCCTCTGAGTATATCTCATGGGGATATATTTTTCATCATGAGGGAAGCCTCCCTGATCAAGGCCGCCCACTTTTTGGCCAGTCAAATACCCGTGCGCTCGGCACGGCTCAGTCTCTTGTTCTTTTCAGTCCATTCTAGCAGTGTCTTTTTCCATTTTAGTTATCTTCTCTTTTCTTTTTGCCCTGTGTCTTTTGTTATTTATTCCCCATCATTCGTACTGTGAGCTAAGCTGTGCTTATTCATATTTTACCTTCTTGTCGTGCGCAATTTCCTTTATTACACTTTTAACTCTTTTGTGCTCACGAGCAAAGTTATTTTGAACTTTTAAATTTTATTGATCCAGTTTTCTTTTATCTCCAGTGTTTTCAACATTTTTGCACGTAATAATAACTTTGACAGCAATATCGAACAGCCAACAATATTGTTATGACCATTATTATAAGCGAGTAACCAGAACGAAGTAGACCAGCACCTGCCGACCAACCTCTTCGCTCCAGATTCATCTGAACCGGCTGCCAGCCACTTGCCACAATGGGCCTTCTGCAGCGTGAACCAGCCCAGTGGGCACCCACAGGACATCGCAAATTCAACTGCTTCCCCTCTCCTGCTATGAGACAGCTGTTCCATTCTGCTGGAAAGTCCGGGAGCCGCAGAGCGACAGTCCAGGGGCCCTTAAGGAGCTTTGCCTTTGACCCCCACTGCTAAAAGTAGGCCAAAACTTCCATTGAGTGAGCCGCTGTGCGGTGAAGAGTGAGGTCGAGCAGGAGGTTTAGTTAATTATCCTGATTTTGATTTAGGTTTCATTAGGCATACGTGAATGGTTTTGCGCATTCCTGTGTTCCCCATTTATAACATTTTATCTCTGATCTCTGATTCAATTTGAAAGCTATTTCTCAAGACAAGTTATATATGTGTAATTACCTCGTCCGCTTTCATTCTGTTTATATCTTAACAGGAGCTGGCCACTACCACGGTGCTGAAACTCTAAATCAATTGATGTCAGGCACATCGATCACCCACCACTTCATCACTGTCCCCATCACTGTTTTAATATCTCCTTGCTTAGGCTAGGGTAATATTAATGTGCCTGCTGCGGCTGGATCTGTGAGCATCTGGTGGCTAAGAAGAGTGTTTAGAGTGGGTCAGCTCGATCTTACAACTCCTTCTTAGTGAAAGATCTTCTTAAGCTAAGAGCGATCTGAGAAACGCGGCCATTATCATGTCAACATACAGGGAAAATGAGTTTATGACATTTAGCGGGAGAGCTAGAGCCATTTGACCAAAGCTGACGTTATTACTGCTGCAGCATGATGTTATTAGGCTAAATACTACATTTCTAACAGCGTCTGAGCTGATTTATTGACACAGCATGCTTGTAGGCTGCGGTTTACAGAGGAAATAACGGGATATGACTTAATCATGTGAAAATATCATTAGTGAAACAGAAACAAGTGTTAGTTAGGGGACAAGAGTCAAGAGTCACAAAGACTCACATATGTTAAAAGTTACTTACTTACTGTAGGCTATGTGTCCGGGGTCCTTCGTCTGTGGAACGAGTAACGTGACCACTAACTTGTCCCCAAACGAACGCATGTTTCTGTGAGGCCTATGTGTTTCACTAACGTTCTATATGTATTATGAAGAATGTCAGACTGGCCAATCAGTGGCAGAGTTGGGCCCGGAGTTTCGACTGACACAGAACCGGCATGGTGCCGGTTCCGAACCTAAGTAAGTAGGCTACGTACAACGACATGAAAGACAATCTGATATTCTGTTTGTTGTTGGTTATTTCCTTAAAAACTACGACTTTATTCTCATAATATTATGACTTTAATCTTGTTAAATTACGACTTTAATCTCATAATATTTCAACTTTATTCTCGTAATATTATGACTTTATTCTCGAAATATTACGACTTTAATCTCATAATATTTCGACTTTATTCTAGTAATATTATGTCTTTTTCTCAGTTATGACTTTATTCTCAAAATATTACATGTTTTTTCTCGTAATATTTCGACTTTATTCTCGAAATTTCCGAATTTTTTTTTCTTCAATATGGCCCTAATACTCCATCGTAATTAAGTGCTCAAACAACAACAAAAAAGTTATGTTAAACTGACATAAAATTCCTCTCAGACAAGGGTCATATGACATTTATTTTGTGTTTTAAGTACGCAAAACTTTTATATTACTGTATTGTACTAAACTAAAAGTTACGAGTGCAAGCTGTCTCCAAAAAAATTAAGTTGAATGAATGAATAGGGGTTTACAGTGCATGACAACAGAGTAAACTTTATACTCTATGAAAACAGTGTGATACAGTTGAAAGCTCCAGTAACAACCTACAGCAGACCTTGTGTTGGAATTACTTAGTATACATGGGATTATTATATGTGATTACTTTGCCTCTCCCTATAAAAGTCTCAGAGAAAAGGATTTATATTCATTAATATCAAAGATAGATTAAAATGTCCCTTCCTCCTCATACATGTCTGTGTAATCCAATGAGTAATCAATCCAATAAGTAATGCAGTACCTTGCAGACTTCAGCATGTAATGATCTGATTATGGGATAATCCAATTTTGTGCAATCCATTACTACCACTCTTTTTTCCTGCCTCTCTCTTGCATTCTAGCATACAGAGGCTGCAGCTGCAGACAACACATGTGTTTTAGGAGAGGCGTCAAAAGAAAGACAAAGCAGAAGACTGGTGTTTTCTTTGAAAGATCTAATTTCAGATTAGTATGTTTGATGGAGGTTTCTTTAGAACTCACAGGCAAAGAGAAAATGAGAGAGACAGAGGGATAGAAAGAGGTTGATGAAGATAGAGAGAGTCGGTGGGGTGTGAGGGCTGTGTAACACACGGTGTGTGTGTGTGTGTGTGTGTGTGTGTGCGTGCGTGTATATGTCTGCGTGTTTGCTGGTGGCATTTCCAGGCTTAATGCTGAGCTCTATGTGAAGTAACAGGTCTGCATATTAACTCAGTGAAAATATCAGGCTCTGCCCAACACCTTTCTGCCTCTCACACTATCAGCCACGCAACCAGAACAGACTTAATAACTTTGCTTCTATGTGTGTGTGTGTGTGTGCGCGCGCGTGCATGCGTGCGTGCGTGCGTGTGTGTGTGCCTGTGTGTCTCTGTCTGTGGACTCTTTGACAGCGATAACCTTTCTGGAATAGGAGTGTTAATTGCACTGGTCTGGGATCAGTGGGGGATACGATGTAATTGCTATCTATTCAGAGAGATGCAATTTTTACAGGACAGTGTGTGTGTGTGTGTGTGTGTGTGTGTGTGTGTGTGTGTTCATGTGCAAAAAAATGAAAACATGCAAAAAAAAATAAAACAGATTTTTTTTTCTTCTGGCATTTAAATGTGTGTGTGCATGTGTGTGTGTGTGTGTGTGTGTGTGTGTGTGTGTGTGTGTGTGTGTGTGTGTGCATGCTCTTCTGACAAATATCCACTGTGGTAGCGTTTAGAACAGACAGCAAAATCAGTGTGTGTTCATGGCCTCTGTTCCTCCTTCCTATTTAATTTGGTTTTAAAGATTTTTACTTTTTCATATTAACCACCTGCTTCACTAGGGGGAATAGCTCAATAGACTGAATGTGGCCAAGAAACAGAGATACATGTGTTTACATTCATTCATTGAACAGTTTAGTAGCACCAGTGTTAAGAGGCTGAACCAGCTTCTTCAACATCAACAGTCATATGAGCAACCACCCTGAATCTCTAGGCACTACAGATGCAGGTGTCAGGGTTTCTGGAAAACTGCACCAACCCAGCCTGTTATGACAGCCAATCGTTAATCAATGACCCAAACCCGACTGCAAACCCGCAAGCCAAGGCTGAAAGTTTCTGACAATGACCAATGGTGATAAAGCTGCTTGTTGTGAGGGAAGTTGGAAGTTGGAAAGTGGATTACACAATGTGTCTGCAAGGTATTAATAACTTACTAAGAATTCTGCTTTGCCGATGGACCCATGGGCTGTGGGTCAGCCTGAACACCATTACATGACATGACATGACATTATAGTACAATCCAGAGGGCTACAATGCAATTATTAAACAATTATTGATGCATCTTTATGCAATACAAATTTTGATTTCTATACATGATTTATTTTTCTCGTTGTGTGTCTACTTACTCCTTGTAAAACAGCTTGTCTGTCTTTATCTATAGTTGAATAAACATATGAATTGACTTGCATACAGTATGAAATTTGTACAGGTCCCCTTTCCCTTCAACTTCATAGAAGCCAAAATGCTTTCGTACACTAGCTTTGAACCAGGGGGTGTAAGTCAAATTAAAGCAGCTGTGCGGAACTTTTTACCATTCATAAAACTGTCCCTAGTTCGTATCACCGCCCCTTGAAGATCTGCATATTTATTTGAACCCAACAGCACCAAAAAGCCTGTCTCTATATGGCTATTTAGCGTAGCCTGGCTCGGGTCGGACACAGCGGAAGTCAGCAAACCAGAATCCGGCACCTGGAGGCGGAAGTAAGTCTGCACGCCCACAGCGGCCCTCAGCCATTAAACAACAGAAGAAGAAGGAGCTGTGTTTATGAGTAGGATTTAAGAAACAGGCTAAATGACATGTAGTAGGGAGTAGTGAATGATTTCGGACACATTGCACACTCTTGTACAGTAGGTGGTGGTATGCACCTGGAAGTTGTTTGTGATCTGCCAATAAATTGACAGAAGAAGAAGAGCCGTGTTTACAGAGAGTGTTCTTCGAGTAAGCGGTACGCAACAGGCATTGCTGAACACATAACAGTTTTACCAGATGTATCTATAAGGACTTGGTTGTACTTTCGATGCCATGGTGAATAAAGAAGGAGCACCATCTAAAAGAAAAAGAACAGAAGAACAGAAGAAGGCTAAACAGGACAGTGATAGGGCTCCAGCCCAAACGCATGTAAACCTCAGGCATTCAGCAAGTGGAGAGAGCTGAGAGATTTGAAAGGTTTTAAAAATGATCCCGAGTTGGCCCTTTTCCTAATCGACAGGTATGTAATTTTTGTTTTTATTTAGAAAATATACCGCAACTTGTTAGACGTTGTTTCACGAAAACGTAAAGTTCCGCACAGCTGCTTTAAGGCAGTAGCTATGACATATTTTGGGGGGGCATACGTCTCCACCAATATTCAGATATGCTCAAAAGGTAAAAGATCTCACTACTTGTTATACCACTGCTTCATTTTGCAATGGAACTGTAATTGTAAAAGCAAATATTATTGTCAAAAAGTGTCAGCAGCTGGAGTGGAATGTGACCAATTTGCAAGTGCAAATCAGTTACCCATCACTAATGACCCCAGACACAGCATATTTGGTCCCCCTCAATGCTGATTCAGTTGCTATGGCCTTGAGTCAAACTGTATCCGTTTGCAGTGGCTCATGCAAACCCATTGTGGGATATTTATGCCGGTGTAGTGTCCAATGTTTGCATACTGTAATATTTCACCAGAAATAATATGCAATTGCGTTGCCTTGCTTTTGTACTAAGGTGTCAGACATACTAAAAAAACTCACAAAGGCCACGGTTTTAGCATTTTGAATAATATGCAGTGTGACAAACCATTCACTGGTGTCCTTATTCCACCTAGATAGATGTGAAACATAACTGGCAATGAAAATAAGTGGTCCACATCCTTTTTAAAAAAGTTAACTGCGTTAAATAATTGATTAATTTATTTGTAAGCACCTTACAGTCTCCTGCCTGTATGAGAAAAACAAAATGACGGGAAGGGAAGTGTTCGACTGTGTTGTTAATAACGGTATGGCTGCTGCACAGTCAGTTTCTGGGAAAGCCAAGATACTGTGCAGGCTGGACACAGAGTTTTTGAGGTAAAACAGACTGAGCAGAGAGTTATTTTTTTCACCGCAGAGTTGGTTTAAGTTGTTTAATGCTGCAGTGTGTTTATCTTGTTTGTTAATGTAAGTGCTGCAACGCTCCACTAACATTAGTCTCTGGGTGATGGTGTATAAGGTATTCACAACATACTTCATGTTTGTCTCACAAATTATTTAGACAAAATAAATCTGACTTTTGTGGAGATGTATTATAAGATAGGCTGACTCTAACATGTCTGCACTGTAGAATGGGTGCTGCATTGCCCTTGCAGTTGAGTTCTGCATCTTTTTTTCCATCAATATCACGTCATTGACAAACATTTAGATAAAAGATTATTCATATTTGTGAACTAATGCCCAATCTTCCACATCTGCTTCACGATGCATCTAAGAATCATTCCAGACATGGCTCCACTCTTGAGGCCCATTTCAGATCATTTCATTCCGCTGGGCCTGTTAAAGCTGACAGCAGAATAGAGCTGTATGTCAAACCCCGTCAAGGCTGAGGTGGTCTGTCTGCCACAAATCTCTCACTCAAACACCTGGACAGTTTCTCCTCCGAAGACTGAGGCGCTGATCAGGATATCCAAACCTGGATCATGCTGGATTCAGCAGCCTATCAAGACAGCCCATCTCCATCTACCAATGTGCCTGCACGTACACACACACACACACACACACACACACACACACACACTCCTCTGCTGGTCCTGCAGACATCACATCAAGCCCTTCTAGTGATCAGTGCCTGCAGCACATCTTTGCCTTCACCTGCAGTGTTTATTAAGTGAGATAGTTTCACAGAGCAGCTGCAGAAGAGCATTAGCACCACCCTTTGCCAGCAACAGCTGTGTTGTGTTGGCCATGCCACTGTCTCATGGGAGCTTGTATGGCCAATTACACCACAGCGGACGATCAATGGGAGAGCAACACAAAAAAGGCTAACTGAAGGTATGTTAAGGATGTGTGTAATCAGACCTGGCGGAAGGTGCTGCTGATAGCAGCAGAAAGGCACCCAAAAAATTCAAAAAAGTTTTTCAGATATAATTTCAATATAACATCATCAGTGGAGTCAGAAATTAAAAATTGCATGAGCTTTTTAGTTGAAGAATTCAAAAATTATAACTATTTTCTAGCAATATTAACATGTTATGTCAAACACAGTGCTCTGTATGTATGGCATAACTTCAGTGTCTCATTGGTGTTTCATTGCTTTTTTATCAACTATCATATGAAAAAAATCCAACCTAGAGTTTATTCATTCATTCATTCATTCATTCATTCATTCATTCATTCATCTTCTAACCGCTTCATCCTCTTGAGCGTTGCGGGGGGGCTGGAGCCTATCCCAGCTGACATCGGGCGAGAGGCAGGGTACACCCTGGACAGGTCACCAGACTATCGCAGGGCTGACACATAGAGACAAACAACCATTCATGCTCACATTCACACCTATGGACAATTTAGAGTTATCAGTTAACCTAGTCCCCAATCTGCATGTCTTTGGACTGTCGGAGGAAGCCGGAGTGCCCGGAGGGAGCCCACACTGACACGGGGAGAGCATGCAGACTCTGCACAGGCTCCCACACCCGGGATCGAACCGGGAACCCTCTTGCTGTGAGGCGACAGTGCTAACCACCACACCACCATGCCGCCCCCACCTAGAGTTTATTTTCCTGTGAAATGATAAGTAAAAACAATAAGTTTTTTTAGCCTTGCCTAAAGTCAAAGCAGAGTGAATACTTCCACTCAGAGAAAACATCTGGGCCACCTAATTTATTACGTAAAATCACAAAATAAGTACTACAGTAAAAGAATAATAATAAAACGGGGTATGGTAGTGACATGTGACCAGAGCCAGATCAAGGTGGTCAGGGGACAACACTTTCTGTGGGTCTCTCTACTATCTTCAGCCTCCTTCCCACTGCACAAAAAAACTGCTAACACCTGCTAACATCTGGCTTTTGTATGTAATGAGAAGGGTTACAATCAGTATTCACACCTGGGTCAAATGAATGCAGTGGTCACAGGTATTTATGTTATGATCAGCAGTGAGTTAAATGAAACACCAGAGTGAACATGCTAATTTTAGCTCCTTCACCAGTGAGAGGCAATGATGCACTACCACAAAATACTGTCCAACTCTGTCTAAGCAGCACTCAAACGTCAATCCAAATGAGACTGCCCTGAGTTTGAAAGACAGACTAAATAAGTAAGAGGTATATAAAAATAAGTAACCAATAATAATAATAATAACAATAATAATAATATAATAATAATAATAATAATAATAATACATTAATTATATTAATAATACATGATTTATATAGCGCTTTTCAGGATACTCAAAGATGCTTGACAAAGAGCAACAACAGCAATAAAAAAAAAGAAAAAGAAAAAAAAAAGAATCCATAGGGGGGTAGGGAGGGAAATACAGATAAAGTCCAGAAAGGGCGGGCGAAGTACAATGAATTTAGACATTATAGGCTGTTTTGAACAGATGTGTTTGAGGGATTTCTTGAAGGTGGAGAGTCTCTGATGTGTTTAGGGAGTGATTTCCAGAGGGTAGGAGCGGCAATGGAAAAGGCCCTGCCCCCCCACCAGGTGCGGTGGTTAGTCCTGGTGGGGGGGGGGACAGTTGGTTGGCATCAGCAGACCTGAGAGTGCGGGAGGGAGTGTGCAGGTGGAGGAGCTCAGACAGGTAGGGGGGAGCCAGGTTGTGGAGAGCTTTCAAAGTGATGATGAGGAGTTTGAAGTGAATATGCAGGAGGATGGGGAGCCAGTGGAGGTTATGAAGGATGGGGGCTCTGTGGTCACGGGTGCGGGAGTGTGTGAGAAGACAAGCAGCTGTGTTCTGGATATACTGAAGTTTCTTGAGTGTTTTGGCTGACAAACTGTAAAAGAGACTATTGCAGTAGTCTAATCTGGAAGTGTTGAATGCGTGGATGAGGGTCTGTGCAGCTGAAAAGGAGAGGGATGGACGGAGGCGGATGATGTTCCTACGATAGCAGAGGGTTGTTTGGTTGAAGTGTTTGATGTGTTGGTCAAAAGAGAGGGTTTGATCGAAGATGACACCAAGGTTACGGACATTGGGGAAGGAGAGCACAGTGGAGCCATTGATGGAGAGGGAGGAGTTATGGGTGGATTTGATGAGAGATTTGGGGCCGATGATGATGACTTCTGATTTGTCACAGTTAAGTTTGAGGAAGTTAGTTTGATGAGGGTAGAGTTAGTGGCAGGAGTGATGACTTTGGTGGAGATGTGGAGCTGAATGTCATCAGCAAAGGAGTGAAACTGAAGTCCATGACGGCGGATTATTTGACTGAGGGGGGAGAATGTACAGGATGAAGAGGAGGGGGCTGAGAACTGAATCTTGGGGAATACCTTGGCAGAGGGGAGCTGTCCAGTCTGTGGTTGTAGTAATTGGTGAGGTCAGATGTGGTGTGGGGGTCAGAGGGAGGGGAGGTGGACATTTCTATTCATAAGAAGAGATGAGAAAGAGGAGGAAGAGATGGAGCGGAGCTTGTGGAAGTTGATTGTTTGTTCAGTTTAGGTTTTTTCTGGGGTGCCAGTCTTTTAGTTGTTTGGTTGTTTTAAACCCAAAACCTCACAAAGGATATACCTTACTAAGAAAATACACCCTACAGTATCTCACATAAGTGAGTACACCCCTCCCATTTTTGGAAATATTTTATTATATCTTGTCATGGGACAACACTATAGAAATGACACTTTGATATAACTTAAAGTAGTCAGTGTACAGCTTGTATAGTAGTATAGATTTACCTTCCTCTGAAAATTACTCAAAACACAGCCATCAACATCTGAACAGCTGGCAACATAAGTGAGTACACCCCACAGTGAACATGTCCAAATTGTGCCTAAAGTGTCAATATTTTGTGTGCCAACCATTATTATCTAGCACTGCCTTAACCCTTTTGGGCATGGAATTCACCAGAGCTCACAGGTTGCTTCAGGAATCCTCTCCCACTCCTCCACGATGACATCATGGAGCAGATGGATGTGAAGACACCTTGCGCTAGCCCACCTTCAGCTTGAGGATGCCCCACAGGTGCACAGGTGAGTTTAGGGCTGGATACATACTTGGCCAGTCCATAACCTTCACCTTCAGCTTCCTCAGCAAGGCAGTTGTCATCTACTAGGTGTGTTTTGGGTCATTATCATGTTGCCATGGCTCAATCTCCACTTACAAGGTGAAGGGCAAACTGTTTTGGACATGAACAACACATGGGCTGCTTTTGTTGGAAAGCTGGCAGTTTTTTCAAGTGACGTTGCCACTTCTACTTTCCGCTACTTCAGACACGTAACGGAGCTGTCCACACGGCACAGCATCAGCACCACTGACATATGCAAATACATCAGCGGGCTTGAGACGGAGTTCACAACACGCTTTCGGGAATTTCAGAAATATGGACCCGTGTTCTCTTTCTTGATCAAACCCGACAGCTTTGAAAGACATGAACTGGATTTATCTCTGATGGACTGCCTGGATACACAGGGCATGGTAATGCAGCTGATTGAGCTGAAAAGTTCCACACTGTGGGCAGCAAGGTTTGCAGAGCTACGTTAACAACTGAAAACCACTGCAAGGCATGATCACGGACCTCGCATCTTCCTTGACATCTCTACCGGAGAAATTTAGCTATCTTAAGAACATTGCACTGGCTCTACTGACAGTCTTCGGATCGACATATCTCTGTGAGCAGATATTCTCACACATGAAAAATGTGCTCAGCAACTCCCGCAGTCGTTTGACAGTTGACCACTCTGAAGCCTGCGTGCAACTTAAAGTGACTAAATACGACCGAAGATAATGCAGCTTAGCAAAGCAAAGCAGGGCCAGGGATCACATTGACTGGTAGGCATCAAAGTATTCAACAAAGTCAGCAAAATGTGTGAAACGTTTAAGTACACAGTGCATTAAAGTGTTCAATAATAGTGTTTTATTCTTATATCTGATGTTTCTGGATTAATGTTACTACTCCATTAATGTGTATGATGCATTTGACTGCTGTAGATGTTTAAGGTTGAGCCCATTTGAACTACTTTATGTACTGTTGGCTAGTTTAATATACAGTAGGGCTTCCAAACAAGGAGCAGGGGGACAGAGGGGGTATGAAAAACTGTATTTGCCTCTGAGATGTAGTGGAGTAAAGCTATGAAGTTGCATAAAATGCAAAATACAAGTAGGCCTACCTCAAATCTGTACTTAAGTTCACTACTTGAGTAAATGTACTCAAATAACTGTCCATGTCTATTTGTGACACATGACTGCACGATGGAGCAGTTGTGGATGTTTTGATAAGAATGGCACTATACGTACTGTATATAGTGCTTATATTTCTGTATGTAGCACTTATTTTTCACTTTTCAGCATTTAAAAATGTAAAAATGTTGCTAACAAGGATGGATTAAATAAAATGATCTGTTGGAGATATAAATGTCCATGTGATGTGAAGTCATAATTAGAATTAATGTTAACCTTAATGTTGGTATGGTACACTGATTAACAAGAAAAATTAAAAATGGCACTTCATGTCAAAAAGGTTGCCGACCCCTGGTCTAGTGTAATGCTTGGTTAAGACTACACAATATCAGCCAAATTATAGCTCGATGCAGCTATCGTATGGTCTCACTTTGGAACGTGAACGACAATGACTGTTGTGTGCAATAATCCGTCATTTCATCTTGTGTAGTGTGTCATAGTAGACAACAACAGACACCATGGACTTCTCCTGTCACAGCAATCACTTTGACCAATAGAAACACAACCACTGTTGTGGACAACTGTCTGGCAACATCACCCCAGCCTTTTCAATATTTGCTCTGGGGATGTTACCTGACTGAGTAAAAAGCCACTCAGTGAGTACTGCCGTAAGCATCAAGCTAACAAAGAATGTTATTTTCTCATAATGGAGGATAAAATGTAGTGGCTTGGCCTTTACTTACTCCACCTGCAGAGGGTGCTAGCTTTATTTGAAACAGACTAAATTAAAAATGGGAACAGACACAGTACATGTCTTTCACAGTACAGGTAGTCTGTTTCAAATGAAGCTGGTACCCTCTTTCTCATTCCCTCTGTATTTTTTTCTTTTAAATCCACTCCTGTTTGTTCTGTTAACTTTAATGCATCGTGCCATCATTTCAAACTCAACACCTCCTTTATGTGTTTAAAATTAAAAGCCCTTTATATAATTCGTCGTGGACCAGCATATAGTCTGTCATGGACAGTCTGTTGGCCAAGTCATAGCAAGATTTTATGACTCCACAATTGCCTAATCTGACATAGTGACTGTCAGACAAATGTTTTGTTTTGTTAGCATGTTGTATTTGTGGGGAAATCATGTCTGGCTAACCATAATTGTTTTGTCTGTGAACCTTTTGAGTTATAATAAAGCATAATTTCATACTTGTGTTTAAAATTGTTGTTGTTAAGCCATTGTTTATGTGTGTTTTAGGAGTGTGTCACTCACTATTTTGAATTCAGATAGTAAAAAGGAATTAAAAAGTACTTTCAGGAGAAATTCAAATGTAGTGGGAAGCTTATTCATTCAACCATTGAGCTATTCAGCTGTTCCATACTATGGCTCATGATGCCTGTGGGTCTGAGTTTGGTCTTTTCAGCCTTCAGATAAAATTCATCTTTAAGAACCAGTAGTGGAAGGCACTAGGTACACCTAGTAATATGCAAAATAAGGTGTGTGTATGTGTGTAGGGGTTTGTGTAAGAGACAGAGGAAGAGAAAGTAACAGCTGGAGAAATAGTAATGGCAACAGACTGTGGGCTTTTGACACTTCAGCTCATCACTTGCTCATCCACATCATGGCTTCCATGGACCATGTTAATCATCACACACACACACACACACACACACACACACACACACTTTACTGTCAGCTGTATCGATTGTGGGGTGGCCGGTGGATGAACCTGTCATGGCCAACATAGATCGGACTGGAAGATAATGAAGTCTTCCTGCCCTATCCAACAAGCTCCGAGAGAAAGTAAGAGACAGAGACACTAGAAACTAGAGAAAGATGCTCCTGGGACAGCCCACAGGCATTCTAACCATTGTCTGAATAAATTGGATGGAAAGAAGCCCCTTGAGTTGAAGACATGATCTGTCATGATGTCATCTAAACGAGACTCGCTTGAAGGGAGAGGTCAGGGTGCTAATAAAGATCTACCCCCCCCCCCCCCCCCCCCCCCCATACACACACACACACACACACTCACATGTTCACTGATTGAACAGTAAGTGCAAGCTGACAATCTTCAGTTATTTTTCTGGAGACATTTTAATCCCACTGTAACATAGCTGTCTCCTATCCCTCCATCTTTCTTTGCACTCCTGTACAAGCTCACACCCTGGTAATGTCTGTCTCTTTTTTCTCTCACATCGGTGTTGGTCAGTGATTTACTGCCTTGATTGTTAAAGCATAAGGCTGGTGTCATATTGTCAAAAAATTCAATGAAAAGACCAAAACCAACACAGTGTTAGTCAGTTTCTACACTTTCTGTCCTGTCTACGTTGCCCGTGGCTCTCAGCTGCCAAACCTATTTGTAAATCTTTAAAAACACATATATTTTCCTCCGTAGAAAATGCTAAACAATTTCCTAAACCAGGTGCATACTGTACATAAGGGGCTGTCCCAGGGTGAAAAATACACAGAAAAGTTTGGGGATACATATATTTTGTAGCCAGCAAGGTAACAAAATCAAGCATACCCAACAACACTGTGCGGTAAGATGAGAAAATATTGTTTGTTTCAGAAGAATTGCAGCCCATTTGATGACAGTTAGCAATGGACTACATATGACAATTTTTACAACTTCGATTAATTTTATGAAAACTCTTTTGATTCTTTATCAGTGGACCCTTACAAACCAAAGGAATATAAATAGTCTATTAAGGAATGGACATATATTTGGATTTTATGACCACTTCAAGGGTAAGAAGTCAGCACTTTTTTTTTTCATCTCTTATGTTTACCATGCCAATGTTGTGACAATAAATCTGAATGAATTATACTTTGGTGCTCATGGTTTTATTTAATTGAACTACAGTCCTGCACCGGGATGGGTAACCCATAAACAGCTGTGTAACGGATAAAAAATATATATAAATTCATGGGCATGGGTAAAATGAACTACATGCAGAAGGGCAGCAGTTGAGAAAAAAAATATATTTTTTTTATTTTTCACAATAAAACAAATGAAAAAGATTTGCAGTATATGTGATATATTTTGACATAAATTACCATTATTTTTACTATAAGCCACAGTTCCTTTTATTTTGAAAGTCAGTGTCACAAGGCCAACCTTGAACCCCTCGTCACATTCGTCGCAGACATAGAGGACTCCAGTAATGAAAATTTGCAGCACAAGGATGAGGTGGCAACCTACACCAAGTTCAAGGCACGCAGGATCCTTTTACGGTTTCATGGTGGTGGAAGGAGCATGCTAAAATGTTTTCTAACCTAGCAGTAATTGAATGTTTTTGCCACCCTGGCATCAAGCGCAGCCAGTGAGAGAGACTTTTCCTTTGCTGGATTTGAACAGCAAACCCTTTACGGGTATGGACAGGTGCGGGTTTTCAAAAATGGACCCATGCCCATGCAGGACTCTGAATTGAACTTAACGACTGAACTGTAGAGAACATAACCAAGCTAACAATATGTAGCAAGTCCATGCTATGATAGGTTTGAACATTTAACGTTATATTTTCATTTGTGATGCTAAGCCACTTAGAACTGGCTTGAGCATACTGTCCCCAGTGGCCCATTGGGTTAATAGAGGAGAGGAGGAGTTAGATGAGTTAATAGAGGAGTTAATATTCTGAAAGCCAAGACTTTGTTGACATCCCAACACAAATATAAAATAAAAATGACGTAAAAACTTTATGTTCACTTGACACAAAAACTCATCCCTTGTAAGCTTGACATAATTTTAATGTTAAGTTAACAAGTTTTGAGTTTTCAGTTAATTTGACTAAAATTTATAAAGCTGATTTTGCCTAATTAGTTTAAGGCCAATAAACAACACTATTATTGTGCACATATGGTAGCAAATCAGGGGTCAATGGGTGGAGATTCCCAGAATGCTGTGAGACAATGTGTTTAAAAGGGCAGTGTGTAAAATGGGTTGAAAACAGTAACATCAGTGGTCAAATTCTAGATTGCAGGGCTCACTCGCTCACCTCTCCTGTCGGGTAGATGACGGTGGCCTCGCAGGGACAAAAAGCCTTGCGCAGACACAAGTTTTTCAGGAGTAGGTCTATCTAACGACGAGGTGAATATTTATTTCGAAATCTAAACCATGTTATGATATTGTAATGAATCCCTCACTAGCAGGAGACCAGAGTAGCGTTCGGGAAAAAGGCCAGTTTATTTGAGCACTCCAAACACTCCGGTAACACTCCAGGGGGTAAAAGACTCCATCCCAAACTCAGACTCTTCTAGCGTAACACACACACTTCATACACACATACTTACAGTAACTAGCAGGTACCCCCTCCCCTCTCTGCTCCACCAATCTCCTGCACGCACACTGACTGACAGCGTAGCCGGTAAACAGAGCTCAGCTGTTTATTTAGCCTAGCAATATCTCCGGACTATAGTAGCTGCAATGGACGACTTTGAACGCGATTTTGAAGAGTTTGTTGTAGCGGACACAGATCCAGAGCCATACCTGTTTGAGCCGGAGCATACAGATGAGGAACTCCATGTGTTTGACGTTGAGCAGATGAGAAGAGAGGCTGAATGCACAGAATGGAATTCGGTGCTACTGCTACCATCGCTGGGGAGATATATCATCAGGAGGAAAAGCGCCGCAGAGAGTGCATCACAAGGAGTGAAGTTGCATCTTCTTTTCCTCGCAGATGACGGTTCGGGTTCATTCTCTCCTGTTGCGTGGTAAGAGTGGTCCATTCGCAAACTTTATAACTAAAAAAACTTCTCACTACTCTCCATCGACGAACTACTAACACTCTCTGCTGTTTCCTCCTCCTTCTTCCTTCCTTCCGCTGTCTTCGTTGGTTTATACACGCGAAACGCATTCTCTGGCTGGCTGGATTGTCCGGTCGGGCTGCCTTACATACATGGCGGCGCAAGATGGCGACCTCTCTAAAGCAAGCCCCTTGCTATATGTGGCCCGCCACAAGAAATCCAGCAACAAGTCGGCCTGGCACAAGTTGGAAAAAAAAAGAAAAAATCAATTTTTTTTTTAAAATGAGTGATTTTCGTTTTTTTGCAGAATGTGTAAGTTGAAATCATGAAGAAGCCACTCCATGTTTCAAATAACAGTATTGGTGGCCTTAAAACCATAAACTTTGTATTTGAATTTGAGTTGTTTCAGAGGAAATGATCTGATCCTAGTTGGGGGTGCGGCGATAACAACAGTATATTTGCATACTGGCTTTCTTTGGCTATTCACGTGCTTTTGTTCTTTTTTTGGCCAATCAGCTGAACCACATGGCTACTTACGCAGCCAGCCGCTCCTGCATAAGGAACTGCTACGAGGATTTAAACACTTCGTCAGTATTTCTGGACCTTTTATAACGTCTCTGTTCTCCATCATTCTGCTGAGAACCACGGTAACGATACGTGTTTGTGCGTTTCGGTGAACGTTAACTCGTTTGTTGACGATTAGCAAGCTAGTGACACAGCCACACCAAACTACTTTAGCGTTTCGCTAACTTTTAGCAATATACTAGTTTTTTCTCCATTCTACAACCGGATCGACCACAACGATACTGCCCGCCTGAGAGGGAAAGACCCTGTGAACACTTTGGCCACCCCAGAACCCATTTTTACACCTTCTGTGCTGTTTTCTGGACACCGGACTGACTGCAGCTGTGGACAGCGGACACCCATTCATCTCAACGGGCCCAGTGCTTGGGCCCGCGCCGGTAAGTCCCACTTTCTACGGGATCCAAACCACCCTGACCCAAGACCTACATTTAAAATTCTAACTGTTTAATGTGTGTACTTTGACCGGATGGCCGATCGTGTATTTTTGAGTTTTAGGGCATTTACTGTGGATTAAACGTACGTACGCACACACAGAGGAACACAAAACACACGTTTGTGTACAGAATAGTACACCCCCAATGATCAACTTTATTCAGGGGCTTTTTGTAACAAAAGCATTTCCATTTCAGTAAAGTACATTCTGATTCTGATCAGTCCACTAAAGTGCTTAAGGAAAATAACACTACATCAACATTAACTACATTGTTCAAACTACTACAATAGTTTCTGCCCTGCAGGCTAACAGATACCAGATGTCACTGAGAGCTAGACCAGTAGGGGGTAGGGCTTATCTACATGAGATGCAAATGAGCAGCATTGTGTTACCTGGCACTTGAGAATTCAAAATCGTTCAGGCTGGATTTCTCAGTAAAGTAGTTTGAGGAGTGCCTGCATTCAAATGGCCACAACTTCTTCAAATATTTTCAGATTTCCATGTGTTAGTCATCGTTGGAAAGCTTAGAAACTACACTTTCAGAATCTGTATATAACTGTAAATAACTCAAAATGCCTCTCGGGAGACTTGTTCCTGGTTTTTCCATGGCTGGTCACATATATATATATATATATATATATATATATACAGTACAGGCCAAAAGTTTGGACACACCTTCTCATTCAATGCGTTTTCTTTATTTTCATGACTATTTACATTGTAGATTCTCACTGAAGGCATCAAAACTATGAATGAACACATGTGGAGTTATGTACTTAACAAAAAAAGGTGAAATAACTGAAAACATGTTTTATATTCTAGTTTCTTCAAAATAGCCACCCTTTGCTCTGATTACTGCTTTGCACACTCTTGGCATTCTCTCGATGAGCTTCAAGAGGTAGTCACCTGAAATGGTTTTCCAACAGTCTTGAAGGAGTTCCCAGAGGTGTTTAGCACTTGTTGGCCCCTTTGCCTTCACTCTGCGGTCCAGCTCACCCCAAACCATCTCAATTGGGTTCAGGTCCAGTGACTGTGGAGGCCAGGTCATCTGCCACAGCACTCCATCACTCTCCTTCTTGGTCAAATAGCCCTTACACAGCCTGGAGGTGTGTTTGGGGTCATTGTCCTGTTGAAAAATAAATGATGGTCCAACTAAACGCAAACCGGATGGGATGGCATGTCGCTGCAGGATGCTGTGGTAGCCATGCTGGTTCAGTGTGCCTTCAATTTTGAATAAATCCCCAACAGTGTCACCAGCAAAACACCCCCACACCATCACACCTCCTCCTCCATGCTTCACAGTGGGAACCAGGCATGTGGAATCCATCCGTTCACCTTTTCTGCGTCTCACAAAGACACGGCAGTTGGAACCAAAGATCTCAAATTTGGACTCATCAGACCAAAGCACAGATTTCCACTGGTCTAATGTCCATTCCTTGTGTTTCTTGGCCCAAACAAATCTCTTCTGCTTGTTGCCTCTCCTTAGCAGTGGTTTCCTAGCAGCTATTTGACCATGAAGGCCTGATTGGCGCAGTCTCCTCTTAACAGTTGTTCTAGAGATGGGTCTGCTGCTAGAACTCTGTGTGGCATTCATCTGGTCTCTGATCTGAGCTGCTGTTAACTTGCCATTTCTGAGGCTGGTGACTCGGATGAACTTATCCTCAGAAGCAGAGGTGACTCTTGGTCTTCCTTTCCTGGGTCGGTCCTCATGTGTGCCAGTTTCGTTGTAGTGCTTGATGGTTTTTGCGACTCCACTTGGGGACACATTTAAAGTTTTTGCAATTTTCCGGACTGACTGACCTTCATTTCTTAAAGTAATGATGGCCACTCGTTTTTCTTTAGTTAGCTGATTGGTTCTTGCCATAATATGGATTTTAACAGTTGTCCAATAGGGCTGTCAGCTGTGTATTAACCTGACTTCTGCACAACACAACTGATGGTCCCAACCCCATTGATAAAGCAAGAAATTCCACTAATTAACCCTGATAAGGCACACCTGTGAAGTGGAAACCATTTCAGGTGACTACCTCTTGAAGCTCATGGAGAGAATGCCAAGAGTGTGCAAAGCAGTAATCAGAGCAAAGGGTGGCTATTTTGAAGAAACTAGAATATAAAACATGTTTTCAGTTATTTCACCTTTTTTTGTTAAGTACATAACTCCACATGTGTTCATTCATAGTTTTGATGCCTTCAGTGAGAATCTACAATGTAAATAGTCATGAAAATAAAGAAAACGCATTGAATGAGAAGGTGTGTCCAAACTTTTGGCCTGTACTGTATATATAAGCATAATTATAAGGCTACGAAAACCAAACAAATTTTATTTTATAGCAAATATACACTTATATAAACATATTAATGGGTAGAATATTCAGATTCAGATTTGACAATAAACCATGCCAAATATTACACACTGGCCCTTTAAGGCCAAAAGCTGAAGAAAACTACATTTAAATGTCTCCTAAATCACTCACGTTACCCATAACACAGTGATTAACTGTTATGTATTTCACAAGGGTTCTAATGTGTTAGAGTTAATGTTGTGGTAAAAGACATTTCGCACCACGAGTTAAGTTGTATACACAGTTAGTGACCTCCCGTCTGTGTGGATATTAGAATGGCAAACATATAGGTGTGCTGAAGTAAAATAAAGAGCACTCCCTGGTGCAGTGTTCATGCCTTTGCCTTATTCTAGCAACCATGAAACCTGAGCTTGCCACAACATATTTTTAGAGTTCAATGAAATAAAAATATTTGTAAAATGTTAGGTCAATGCTTTTGTTCATATGAAATTTCATTTTTGTCTGGTGTACTCAAAACATTTATCTTACTGTATTGTTCTAAACTAAAAGTTTTGAGTGCAAGCTGTTTCCAACAAAAAAAAAAAGGAAAAAAGTTTAGAGAGTGAATGTGTTGTAGAAACTCGTTTAAAGACACTAAACAGTATGCCTAAAAGCAAAGGCAATTCATTGGGTAAGAAGTACAATTAAAAACAAAAATAAACAGTTGTATGAGCTATGGGAAATGTCTGTCCCTAACCTTCATCCCTCTGTCTGAAAATGACTTCACATTCAGGAAAACTACACGCTGACAATTTTAATCCATCTTCCTCCAGCATGGACTTGACATTTATTCCTCTTGTATTCCCTGTGGGTATCCTCTCTATCTATTTCTCCCTCTCACCTTTGCCTCACTTCCTCGCTCACAGTGACATGTCTGTCCCCTCCTAAACAACATTTTAATGTAAAAATAACAATATCAAGCCTGCAGGATAAGAGCAGAGCCAGATTTAGTGTATTTATATAACAATAGATTCTGCATGATATTGCAGAATCCAAACCTCTCACCCTCTCTTTAGATGAAAAACGGCGTGACCATACATGAACAAATCATTCTCAGCACCAGACGGTAACAGCTTTGCATGACATAATCGTCCGGTGACAGAAATCTTTTCCTTCCGCTGCAGCTGCATTTTCTCTGCCTAAGACCATCAAAGAGTCACTGCTGCCCAGAGAAGAGGGCAGTTGAAAAACTGATGCTGCTTGCATGGCACATTCATAACACTGTAAACTGTCAGGATGGCAAAAAATGACCTTATATGTGTACTGTATGTGTGAATGTGTGTTGGTGTGAGAGTTAGAAACTGTCAAAACATCCATTTATCAAAGAACCCATGAGGTCTCAGCAATGTTTTTCGCTCTCATTCTCACACACATACACACACAAATTTACACACTGAGGCAGCGTGTATAGCTGCCACACTGTAAATAGAATGTAAGTTAAAGAACAGGGTTAGATGTTTCAAGTACTCACATGCCATGGGAATGTTAAAGGACTTTTTGGTTGCTGTAGTTATTCCTTCTTTCTAAACAGGCCATGAGGAGATCCTCTTCTTTTTCAGCCAAAGTTAAAGCTGCACTTATATGTAATATTTTCATTTGAACAATAAATCAGATGACTGTAATATAATATAATAACTGAATCATGTGTGAGGTGTCACTTGTAGTTACAAAGTATCACCCAGCTGTTTTCCCCAGCTCATTCCTTGGGTTATTCTGACCACAACTTTAGAATTTTCTCTTATAAACCTCTTTTTTAGAACAGACAGCTGTTCTCAGCAAAAATCCCTTTAGTGAACCCACTGCACACAACCTGCTCAGCATCAGAATCAGCCCAGAAAGAAAATGTGGGCATTGTATGTATGTATAAACCATCAATACACTACATCTACATATCAATATTTTAAAGTTTAACTTTAGTTTAGTTTATTTTGGACATTTTCTAACTTATAAAACTCAAATACACTGGTAGACAAACAATAAATAAGAATTAAGTTAATGCCTTTTTAAGCATTAAAAACAAAAGATAACCAAAAAGACAAAACAGGACCAAAAATGTGTTGGCTGAAGCCTTAGGTTATTACACCTACACCTACCCTTTTAACAATAATTATTTTTGTCAGCTCCCTTTAAATTATACAGAGCAATAAAAGACACTAAGTCACAGGCCTATCGTCTACCCCAAAATTCCAAACACATTTTAGGTGTTCATATTTCAGTTTTTTATTTGTTAAATCTTGTGATTAAATTATTTTTTAAATCTATTGTGCAAATCATACACTTTAATTTCTGTATCTAAACCATTCCACATATCATACTGAATCACATCTTTGTTTAACCTTGTTCTAGTCTTTGTTTTTGTGAACATACAGTTCCCTCTCAGTTTATACTGACATTCTCTTATTTAAACATCCTCTGGATCAGTCTGGTAACATGCTGTTGTATGCTTTGTACATCAGTGATGCCATTGTAAAATCTACACATTCCCTAAAGTTGAATTTGAATTTATTTGTCAGTTCGCAGCGATCAGCTCTGTTTATGATTCTGATTGCTATTTTGAAGCAAGATTATGACTATTTTATGTTTTTCCTCAACCTCGACACAGTAAGCCATGTATGACAGTATGAAAGAATGATACAATATATGTAATGAATTTAATTAGAAAGCTTTATTAATCCCAACAGGGAAACTGGTTTGCCACCAGGTCAAACCATACAGCCAACAAACAGCACAAACATGACACACAACAGACATACTTAAGCTAAGTATATCTTTTGTTTACTATTGTGATGGATTTTGATATTTTCATTTTAATATGATTAACATGTGGATTCTGGCACAGTTCCCAAAAATGTGTTCTCATAAACTCTATCTGTTTCAGTATTATCTATCATAATTTGTACTTGATTATTGTTTTTTTTTTTTTTAATGCCCAAATATTATATATTTAGTTTTATTTACATTCAGTGATACATGACAAAGTGACAAAATGTGTGAGCTGACTTAGTCCTCAGGAGGTGGAGGGGATAGTGGACAGTGTGACATCTAGGCAAGATGCCTGCCAAGCTGCAGACCACCATTTGTGGTTGATTTTTACCAAGCCATAGCTGTGTTTTCTGCAGAAATAGTGGGAATAATGCATTTTTTTCTTCTTCTTGTTTAATGAGAATTTCTTGCATTTTCTGCCAGCATAATACCACTAAAAGTGGTTGTTTTTTATCAAGCCATCATTGTGTTTCCTGCCAGGATAGTGCCACGGAGCGCAGTTGTTTTTATAGACATAACACTGTGTTTGCTAGTTTGATAGTGCAAGGAAAAGTGGTTGTTCTCTCACCAAGCAATCATTGCATTTACTGCAGGTATAGTGCGATGAAATCTAGTTTTCTTATTTTTTCTTTTTTTGATCAGCAATCATTTCATTTCTTGCAGGGCAGTGAAAGGAGAAGTGGTTGTTTTTTCACTAAGCAATCGTTCCATTTTCTGCAAGGATAGTGCGAAGAAAAATTGTTGTTTTTACCAAGCAATTGTTTCTGCAAGAAAAGTGCCATAAAAAGCATTTGTTTATACCGAGCCATCTTTGCATTTGTTATCAGCATAATGCTATGAAAACTGATTGCTTTTTACTTACATCTTTGTGTTCCCTGCCAGAATAGTGCCCCAGAAAGCAGTTTTACAGAGACATTGCTGCATTTCTTGCAGGCTAGTGAGAGGAAAAGTGGTTGTTTTATCACCAAGCATCGTTGCATTTCTGCAGGGATAGTGTGAAGATAGATGGTTGTTTTTTACTGAGCAATTGTTGCTTTTTCTGCAGGAATAATGCAACAAAAAGCTTTTTTAACCAAGCCATCCTTGCATTGTTTTTCAGCATAATGCCATTAAAAGTGGTTATATTTAATCAAGCCATCATTGTGCACCTTGCAGGGATAGTGTGAGCCCACAAACGTAATAAACCACAAATGTAATACAAATCTGCAGCTATGAATGTAATAATCCCACAAAGGTAATAAATTTCCCACAAACGTAGTAGCAGCTGCCTACTACAAATGTAACACAATTTTCCGCAAATGTAATAACTATTACATTCCTTGTCAGTTCACAGAATTACTCTGTGGCAGCAAATATGTCATTTAATTGGATTTATTTTATTTTCTTCCGCCTCTTGTTAATACAGATTTCTCTGCAGCATCTGGCCTACAGTACCTGTTCAGCACCTCGGACAGCGGCGTTGCGGGATGGGTTGGCTCTCATAGGGGGTCGTTGTGTGTTACGTTTGTAGTAGGCAGCTGCTATTACGTTTGTGGGAAATTTATTACATTTGCAGGATTATTACATTCAAAGCTGCAGATTTGTATTACGTTTGTGGTTTATTACAATTGTGGGCTGTTATTATGTTTGCGGGTGTAACAAGGGGGCCAAGCCCGCGGGGCCTGGGGAACGCATATGTAAGCAGACGTGTTTCCCAGGACCAGCGGTGCTGGGAACCCTATTGTTTTTGTAAAGATTTTTATTATTATTATACATCATGTTATTATTATTATTTTCCATAAGTAAAAGTGGTGCTACAGGCTACACCATGCAAGGGAGGGTGGTGCAATTTGGAGGGTTGGTCCAGACCCCTACAGGGACCTCAGACGCAAAAAATTACACATGTGCACGTGCAGGGGGCGCTACAATCAAGGCCAATGTGTTTTGGCATGTAATTCCCACATCATATGTCGCACATTCAAAAGCTTTATATCCATGGATTCCCTGAATGCAAAAACTGCAAAACGTACTTTTTCAAACTCCTGCTAGAGATTTTGCCCGAACTGCATGAAACTTGGCACCTAGACTCAAATGTTGGACCTGATCTAAAGTTATCAAAAGAATTTTGCCCAGTCAAACAATATCCAAATTATTAACGAACAGATTTTTGTAACTAGCTATACAAAAAGAAAAAAGGTGCTCACGCACTGTCCTTTAACTTGCAAAATACTTTATTAACAGCAACGTTTCAGTCCTCAGACCTTTGTCAGCTTGACAAAGGTCTGCAAAGTGCAAAGTACTTTATTAACAGCAGCGTTTCAGTCCTCAGACCTTTGTCGGGAACTGCCCATTGGTCCGACATCCCATTCTTCCGAAGTCCATTAAGAAATCATCATGATGCCCTGTGGTTAAGGTCTGGTTAGGTTTAGGCACAAAAACCACTTGGTTAGGGTCAGGAAAAGATCATGGTGTGGGATAAAATGAAAAAGAAAGTGACAAACACATAAGCTGTGAACCTGTTTCGCCTCAAGCCTTTCCCAGCTGACCCAGAGCTGGTCGCAGTGCACCATCAAGGTAGAAATACGCCCGCCAACAACTCCAAGCAGTTGTCCTGAATCCTGAATCCTGCCCTGATTGTCCCGAAAATTACACGGAGGTTGCCGGGGAGGTCAGATACTTGCGTGCTAGGGCAGACAGCTTTTCATACAATGCTGAAGCTGGGCTCTGCTCTGTAGCGCTGCAGCTCTCCCACAGCTCAAGCACAAAGAAGCCCAATCGTACGCCTACAGATGGATTTTATAAAAGGCAACTCTGTGGCATACAGAAACAGTAAAGTTAGAGATTAAAAATGAGATTAATGCGATCAAAAAACATAACACATTAAATATGGCTGTAATTAATTATTTGCAATTAACGCGATAATTTGACACCCCTACTTATTACAAGATAAACAACAAACATTCATTTCAGCAGAACTATTGTACTTAGGGCTGTGAAATTTGTAGAGTACATGTAGAACAGGACACAGACCTCCCATACCAAAAACTGCAGTTACTTCACTAGGTGGCGCTATAACAGACGCAAACGTGTTTTTTCCTGTAACTTCCACATTTTAAATCACATATTCATAAACTTTATATCCACGTATTCCCTAAATAGAGCTGGATTTTCTGACAAAGGCCGCACCCACTTCTGTCACATATTTTCTTCGCTAAGTCGCTACACATCCAAAACCTACTTCTTCAAACTTCTACAGATTATGTCCAAACTGCATGAAACTTGGCACACAGACTCTCGAGATAGACCTGAGCTAAAGTAATGAAAATAATTTTGCCCGATCAAAAAATGTGTGAATTATTAACGACAAAAATTCTTTTGCTAGCTAAAATACACATATTGTTACATATTTTTGTCAGACCAAATTATATCAATATGAAACTTAAGACATTTGTTCCAGAGTTTGTTCAGAGGCTCGGTGTCAAATTTGGTGCAAATTGGCCACTAGTGGACACTATAAACCCAGAAATATCACGTTTCATAAAAGTTGATCGGATTTGTAAGAAATTTGATGAGCATGATGTGGGGACAGTCCTGATGCCAGCCGCAAAGTTTGGTAATGATTGGTCAGTGGCCACGACTTATTGCAACAAACACATTCAGCCTTTGGCACTTCCAGTGCACTTCCCATTATGGTGAATACTGCAGCTCAGACGTTGGCCTGTGTCCTGGCGCTGCCCCAAGCCCGTCGTCCTTTGGGGCAAACTTTCATGGGCTCCATGGGGCATGGAGGCCGAGTTGCGCGGGGAGGCTTGGCCCCTGTTCATAACTGCTTGCAGTTCTAGTTTGTTTTGTTTTTTACTAAGCCATTGTTGTGTTTTCGGCAAGAAAACACAGCAAACATTGTGTTTTCTTCGGGAATGGTGCAAAGAAAAGATATTGAGAGACATTGCTAAGTTTTTTCTTTGGCGATTGGGTTGCCACATTGCAGGCTGGTGAATGTAGTAGAGCATTAACCACATTAGGAACCAGATTTTTTTTTTCTTGGGAATTTTAAAACGCAAAATAGAATTTTTCTCTTTTTTTAACCAAGTAATGGTTGTGTTTTCTGCATGGATAGTGTGTGTAAAACTGATTGCTTTTTACCAAGCCAATAATTTGTTTTCTGCGGGAATGTTGCAAAGAAAAGTGGTTGTTTTTTTCTACTGAGACATCACTGCATTTTCTTTTTTTTCTTTGCCGATTGGGTTGCCAAACTGCAGACTAGTGAATGTAGTGGAGCATTAGCATATAAAGAACCAGATTTTTTTCTTAAGTATCTGAAAAACCCAAAAAGAGTTAAAATGAAGGCTAACGTTTCCTGCCGTATCTGTTGGATGTGTTACCAGGCACCTGATTGATAAGACAATTACCCTAACAACTTTATGAGCGTTAGGAGGTGACAACATGACAATGTGGCGTGACTTCAAATCTAATAAAAATCAATTAATACTACTTTAAAATGAGATTTAAGCAATCTGAGTTAGCCAAGTGAAGTAGATATATTTTCCTAGAAGTCATGTGTATGTTTATTGCCAGTGTTGGGCCACAGCAACAAACCTGCATGTGACTACCTGGATGTATCCAACCATAACTCAGCAGGAAACTACTGAAATCATAAGAAAGGAATTCTATCTGTACTCAAATACCTACCCATACACATAAAAAGATAACAAATTATCTTCAGAGTAAGTTTAAAATGCACTTTTACACATTATGAGGACTGTGAATTAAAGGCTCTCTAAGTCTTCCTAAGCTTGAAAAGTTTTTGTCACATACAGCAAACATCTCCTCACGATCCACTAGCTGCATGTCCTCTGAATATGCTGTGAAAAAGTCCGGTCTCTGTAGGCAGTCCAGGCTCCGCAAATGGCAACAAAAACACTTCACTTCTGTTTACATTCAACAATATCATCAAACACAACAGAGCTAGCTCACCTTTCAGCCTCATTGTAGCCTGTAGCTCTAACTGCCTCTCTGGGCACCGTGTTCATGTGTGTGTGCTTGCTTTCACTGGTCTTACACTGGCTGGTTGGTGCAGCCTGGACCAAAATATTTTTGTTGCCATTTGTGGAGCCTGGACTGCCTACAGAGACCGGACTTTTTCACAGCATATTCAGAGGACATGTAGCTAGCGGATTGTGAGGAGATGTTTGCTGTATGTGACAAAAACTTTTCAAGCTTAGGAAGAATTAGAGAGCCTTTAAGCTCCATAGTCCTTTACAGTGAAGTCACCGTCATGTCAAACATACTGTATCTTCAAAGATGGTTGTAAACAGCCATGCATCAAGTTCTTTTAGATTCTTCATGACCTTTTAGTTGAAGTCTACAGAAAATGTTGTCTTGAGAAGTACAAACAGTACAGAAGTACAAATAGGGGGGTTCAAACCATCACACATTGGTACTTTTCATGGCAAAAAAAAAAAAAGCAGTAGCAGAGCCACAGGGATAAAGTGCTGCTGCTGTTCTGATAGCTTTGTTGAAGACTCATTTTGAATGCATGATTATCAAGCTCAAAACATACCCAGTAGACAGTGGCACTTACTGCTCCAAGTAAATCAAACCTCCCACATGGAGGACAACAGTTCCTTCAGCATAGTGACTTACTCATGCTGTACAAGCCAAGCTCTTTCTAACACTGTGTACCCAGATAAATGACTGTCAGATTACACACTATTGTAGGGTGACCATATTTTGATTTCCAAAAAAGAGGACACTTGCCCCGGCCACGAGATAGCCTACTTAAATGATACTCGCAGTTTACTCAAAGATGCCTTATAATTTTAATATATTTAAAGTTTATATGTATGGATAGAAAATTCAGTTATATTACAAAATAATATCTCTCAAAGACAGAAATTTAGATAGTTTTCTTAGAGGTTACTCAACTTGCTTTTATTATGCCTAAAATAATAATCTTTTTACAAGTTTCAATTGTACAAAAATAAATATAAATTTAAAATAAATGTAAAATCTCTGGAATGAAATAATGATAGAAATAATGTCTCTTCTGTATTAGAAAAATCAACTTGTAAAATAATAGCTATCTTTTCAAGTCTTACTGGACAAATAAATAAATAAATAAATAATATGAAATAATGTTCTAAATAATACCTCTTCTGTATTAGAAAATCCAACTTTGAGGTCCGCGGCACCTTTATTAGACACAGAATCATATGTGCCAGCTTTGCACACGGTGCACTCAGCCTCCCATATATCCCGACCGGGTCGGGACGGTAAGTTGGGAATTTTTTCTGCAGTTCATCTATGAAGCTGCACTTGAGCTTTGGCATCTTGGAAGCTTAGAATAATGCTGCGCCGCGGGTGTCTGCTGCTTCCTCGTTGTGAGTGTTGGAGATCCGCCGATAAGGCAGCCTCTCTGGAATTACGCATACACACACTCAAGGAAAACCGGATATTATCATCAAATTATAAACACCCCCCCGGACGCCCCAGACAGGACGTGAAAAGTGGACATGTCCGGGCAAAAGAGGACGTTTGATCAGCCTACACTATCGCTGTCAGTGGTCACAATGTAAGCAATCTTAATTCTGTGTAAATTGTTGTGAGGTGTGCAGTAATCTGTAGACATGGCAGATGTACCGAATGCTGGAAATGCTGCTGATCTCAGGCAGCTTGCAGACACTAGTCAGAGGTATTTGGCCAGTTGTTAGTATTTTCTCTCAACATTTCACATAATCTTACATAAAACTCTTCTTTAATATCTTACATAAAAGTGTTTGTGCCTTGCAACTTCTTTTGTTGATATATCCTTCAACTCCGGAACACCACTCAGAGAATGTCTACAGAGTTTCTGTCATTATAATAACACTTTGTGGGATTTTTAAAGTCATCATTTAAGAATTTAATATGACTTATGATTAAAGTCAATTCCTTTTAAGAGATGGCAAAGGACATAGTACACTGCACACTAGAGACTAATTACTGAGATCATCTGTGCCGACGTGGTTTCATTTGAGCGAATGAAACCAAAAGATTTTTCACCAAACAAGTTCTAAATTATTGAGCTGTTGTTGTTTTTTTTTTTTTAAAGATATTTTTGGGCCATTTTGCCTTTAATGGACAGGATAGATAAGTGTGAAGGGGGAGAGAGAGAGAGAGAGAGGGGGGATGACATGCAGCAAAGGGCCACAGGCTGGATTCGAACCCTGGCCACTGCGGCAACAGCCTTGTACATGGGGCGCCTGCTCTACCCCTAAGCCACCGACGCCCCGAGCTGTTGTTTTTTATTTAAATTATTTTCTGTACTGATTAAGATGATGCTGTTATAGTAGTTGGGGAAATGTTCACCACACATACACACCAACCTATCACTATTTATTTTATGTTTATTGTTTAGCAATTCACCACCTCCACCGCTATCCCCCTTTGCTGCACCTCCACAACCACCTCCTCCAGAGCCATCCTCCTTTTCTGCACCTCCTGCGCTTCCTCCTCAGCCATTCTATGACTGTCCATCTCCTGAGCACACACTCACTGAACTGTCCTACTTGCCAAACCCTTGTCCATCATCCTTCCAGCCACCACTTCCACCGCCATCCTTTGAATTTCTTGGTTCATCTCGATCCACTAATTGTGAGGAAACCACCTCAGAAGTCTTCAGGCCCACTCTTAGAATGGGGCAGTCCGAGAGGGGGCCAATTCCCTGCACAAGTGTTGACTAACCCATCACCTCACACAGTTCTGAATCACATAGACATTAACATAGTGGTTCCCAATCTTTTTTGGCTCATGACCCCTCTCTGACATCACAAAACTCTGGCGACATTTTTTTGCTAAAATTAATTTCTTTGCAGTCATCTAATAATTTGTTAGCAGAGCTTTCAGTTCAGTTTTTCCTGCATATTAATTTTGGTTAATGGTCTATTTTAAGTCACCACATTTAATGGGCTGGTTGAGCTTGTGTTTTTATCATTATAATAATTATCTTTATTGATTAATTACTAGAAATTTCAGGAGACCCCAATTGAATTCTATGCGACCCCACTTGGGGTCTTGACCTCAAGGTTGGGAACCCCTGCATTAACATGACTAATCACTTCAGCTCACACAATACTGAATCACAAGAATCACAGCACCAAAAACGGTACTGATGACTGCCTGATGACATCTCTTTTCTTTTGGGTTCATTGGCTGAGGTTGACTGTTTCGAGAACTGGCTCAAGGACCTTGCAAATGCCATAAAGAAGCAAATGGTATTTATCATGCTGCATGTTAAGGCCCGAACATACTCGGGCGGAATGTACACAGAACGGACTCCGCGGAGGTCCGCGCGGACTCAAAGCGGACGTCTGCAAGACCTGTGCGCACAAAGCTCAGATTTTACGACCGCGCACCAGTGACTGCTTGGCATGTATTTTTCACATCACAGGGATTTTTCACAGGCATTTTTACAGGAAACTACAATGCGGAAGTCCGCTCGACTATGAAAGCCTGAATGACTGCGGACATGCCTTGTGGAGTCTGTTCCGCATACGTTCCGTCCGAGTATGTTCGGGCCTTTAGTCTCCATCTTTTACTCTCTGACTTCTTTCTCATCCCTCTGAATTTTCTTTGCAGTTCTTTTCCTCTTGCTAATTCAGTCCCTCATTTTCACAGGTGGTCGTGCAGACAGTGTTGCCAAGAAGATAAATTGGAAAGGTGTAAACAACAAAAAGAAGTTCAGTGACATGGCAACCAAGGCACTATTTGCACGTAAGTATCAATTACACACAGCTCCTCATAATTTCATCAACAATTTCTATTATCATGATTAGGAGTAAAAACACAGCTTATAGCCCGGTGCTTTTAGTGGCATACTAAACATGAGGCTTCAGAAATAAATTAATTCAGCTGTTATCTGCATTTTCCTTAATGCCTCTGCATGATTTCAAATGGGCTGTTTTTCTTGCCTATTTTTTGTATGTTATAAAAGCTGTCATGGTAGCACTGGTGGAATGTAATGAAGTAAATTTACTCAAGTAACTGTACATAAGTACACATTTTATCCAGCTTTTCCTCTTCTACTCCACTACATTTGTCTGACAGCTTTACTTTTCAATATTACATTGCCATTTCCAAGTGAGGTTCTCAGGGTGGTCTGTATTTAGTAAAGCTGCAGTCAGTTCAAATGATATGTATAATATTTTGTAATTCAACCTTTATGTTGCAGAATGTATGGGGAAATAACACCACAACAGAATTTGATAATTCTCAAAATTCTTGCCTTTTTAACTAAACATTCAATACGTCAATACATACATTATAAACATACTTTTTGATACTTTTGTAAAGTAAATTTATCAGATAATTTTACCCAAGTAATACTTTTACTCTTGTGGTTTTGATGGTGGAATGAATTGTCAGAAGTCAAAATATTGGGTCTATGCTCCTGAGACCGTAACATTTACTTTTTGCTGTTTGTTTTGTGTGTGTTTTTTTTGTGTGAAAACAGAAGTGTATGTTGAAAAGACACAATGCATGTAATAAGTGTAAATTAACACTGAGTCCCAGAACGCCAACAACAGATGCAGGAGGGTACTCAGCATGTCCTATTTAGACCTGAATGTCCACAGACAAAACTGTGATATTTGACGACTTGGGATGAGAAAAAATTGGCATTTCACCTTTTGGAGGTGCTCTGAGAATAAAAAGCTTTCTTTTTGTCTTATATGTGCAGGTTTAGGGACCGTAAAGCTGCACTTTGTGAAGTTGCCCATTGGAGTGTAGTAGCAGTAATATGGCGAAATGATAATTATTATTAAGTGCTCAAAATAGGATAAACTATTGAGCATCTGCTACAGTTTGTGAGGTAGTGGTTCCCACCTACCTTGGTTTCACCAAAAATATTTTTCATATTTAATTTTTAACCATCTTAAAGTTGAATAAATAAGCACTGCACATTGATATTAATATTAATATTAATAACCCCTAATTGTGCAGTTATACCACAGCTCTGTGGAGACAGTAATGCAGCAGGCTTACTGGCTTGTGAGTTTACAAAAAGCAAATTTCACAGCAAGTGATGGAAATATTTGTACATTTAAAAAAAATGCTGATACACCTAATTTCTCCACACTGTCTGCATGCCTACAATCAAAAACATTACACTCAGACACTTAAAGCTACTTGGCTCACAGCTTTTTAAACATGTTTTGGCTGCGTGTGGATGCAGAGGTTTAAAAAGTTTGGCAACCACTGATGAACAGTGAATGAATGCATGGAGGAGTGATTTGGGACACAGCCTCTGTAACAACTAAAAACAACAGCATAAATACTGTCTCATGAGAACAAAGCATCACACAGTGTACTTCACCTTCCTTAGATCTTTGCACATTCAGCACATTCCTTATGTAACTTGCCCATAATGCCACAAAGCTGAGCTTCAGCTCAAAATCCATTCAATCAAACATTGCATGCACAGGAGCTCAGACTGAAAATATGCCTCACATCAAGTAAGGAGTGAATATTTCTGACATATTGAACCAATTAAACGAGACACCATGGACTAAGTTTATGTAATCTTGATGTTATGACATAGGCCTGTCAGGATGGAGAAGATCCACTTTGCACACTGATTTTACACAGAAGGATTCATTTTGCTCAAAACTCTAATCCAATTCTTTCAGCTCTTTTCTCAGGACTTGAAAGACAATCCATCTGTTCCTCCTGGCTGCCGTTCAATCACACCACCTTCTGTTGTGTGGGCAGGAGGTGAGTTAAATGTTTCTACCACTTCACTGACAGCTGGGGGAGTCCAGGACATGGTGGCATCTCACTGCTATAAAGATCACGGCTGGAGTCCTAATTCATCACCCCAGGCATCATCATGTAGCATTACAATATGCTAATGTAGTGATGCTGTGCCCTTACTGTCGCCTCGTTCTCTCACTTTCATCTTTCTCCCTCTTCCCCCACCCCATCTCCTCTTCTTCCCCCTGGGGCTAGCCCCCCCTTTCTGTGATTCTCACCTTGCTGCCAATATGTGGAGGGGGCTGAAAATGATGTTGAGGCTGATGTTGGAATTAGGTGAGCGTAGTGTGTAGTTGTCTGGCTGCAACAGGTGAACACGTAATTACCCTGTGGTTGTCTGCGTTACAGCTGGATCCCTATAATAACTTAGTTGGAAAATCACTGCTTCACATGCCTTCAGATGAGATAAAAATAGGACCACCTTTGAAACAGTTGTCGTTTTGTGGTGGAAATTTGTGCAGTTGGCTGTTCACAGAGATACAGTTCAATAAGTATTACCCGCCCAAAAAACATGCAGATGCTTACTAGATGCTGATTCAAGGTAGATTCAACCCCTGTAGTCTTCGTCATTTGGCATCAGGACTTCAGTTTGTTTAAAAGAGTTGTGAAAATGTTCAGTGATCAATTCATCATGGATTTTTGTTCTTACCCCATGTGATGGATACGTTAGCCAGCCCCAGTCTCCTGTGATTGTCGTTGTGTCCAGTAGGTTCACTGCAGGGAAAGAGCAGAACAATAGAAGTGGTAAGTTATGAACTTTAAATGATTGTTCTGCCTCCTCCATCCATCCTGTTCTTCATCACCATCCTCTGTGTGCACTGGCATCCGACACACATACACCTGTCTGACAGGTGTGACTAATGAGGCGGGACAGTTGTCACAGCAACTCTGAGCCTGGTGTCATGTGATGTCACCTTGACCTGGTTCACCCTTGAAGCCATTGGAGCTGGGACCTCAGTGGTCCAGGCTCAGAATAGAAGAGGAAACAAAACATTTAATATTGTTAGATGTGCAGCACGAAACGGTGCAGAATCTGAGTGCTGACTGGCTGAAAGTCACTGGTAAAAATCAGAGTGCAACTAAGCCACTGCTTTGTTGAACTCCTTTTTTTTCTTTTTAAAAGTTATTAAGAAGGCTCAACATATGGAAAAATGAATACATTTAAGGTTGGGTACAAAAGAGCAGAAAACAGCAAGAGAAACAAAATAAAAATACTAACAACAGTCCCTATGGAGTGAGCTAATGGGGCAGGAGTAGCTCAGTCCATAGGGACTTGGGTTGGGAACCAGAGGGTTGCCTATTCAAGTCCCCGTCCGGACCAAATATGGAGCATGGACTGGTAGTTGGAGAGGTGTCAGTTCACCTCCTGGGCATGGCAGCACACCGGTAAGGTAAGACAACACGTTTACATGTCGTTTTCTATATGTTCTCTGACATTTATCCTAACCATATGAGGTGGACTTTGTGGAAAAAAAGCTTGTTTAGTGGACTAACTTTGCACGTGAACGTTCACTTACGTTTTAACAGGTCTGACGCTACTATGCGCCCCGGCTGTATCTAGGCTAACGGCTAACATGCTAACTATTATTTCTATGTCACTAGTCACTTGAAACAAATTTAGGACGATAGGAGACAGGTTGAAATAAACCAAAATTTCCCTTTAAGCAAGATTTATGGTTAGGCGTAGAGCCTACGCACATTGCCTACGCACGTCGCATATGTCGTTGTGAGCATTTTTACTTGTGCGGTGTTGTGTCTGTGTCATTCTGCAGTTACACCTCCAAAACACTAGTCAGCGGCGGAAGTTTCTGTGAAGTGCTGTGAAGTTTAGTTGATTCAAAACACACCTAAAACACACATTAAACATGGCTTAATAGAGACAATTTCAAACACAAGTACACACATTGGCTTCACTATAACTCACAGCATTCACAGACAAACACTTGTCTTTCTCTGGTCTTTACGTTGTATAAATTAGCCTAGCTACTAGCGATCTTTTCCTCTTCTCATATATAAACCAGGGACAACAGCGACATTTAACAAAGGTACAACTCACAGGTTTCACTGACAAAACAACTGTCCTGTACTAAACATGTTTTCCAAACAAATTTAACATGCTAACGTTATTAGCACAAGCCTATGACATTTTACATTGTATAGATTAGCCTAGCGGCCGGTGAGCTTTCACTCTTTCCCTATAAAGCCAGGGAAAACAGCAGCATAAAGGTAATGACACACAATTTGGCTCCATTATAACAAGATTCACCGACAAAACAACCGTCATACTAAACATGTCTCCAAAGAAATACAAATTGCTAATGTTATTAGCGCACATTTACATTGTATAAATTAGCCTTGCAACGAGCAGAGATTTCCTCTTCTCATATGAAACCTGGATAAATCCCCAAGTATAAATCCCTGATGGATAATTTACTCACAAGACTTAAAATGCTATTTTAGTGGAGGCTTTACTGTCTTCACAATTTATTGTTTATCTGTTAAAGACAAGTAAATACAAGCTTCGTTTCCACTGAGGGAAATGGTGTCAGTATAGGCCTACAGAAACAGACAGGAGGTCTGCGTCACCACAATGTGTAGTTACAATTCTGGGGAGGTGCACATCAGGCTACGTCAATGTGGATCCTATGCTGTAGTTATGGCATCGATTCAATGCAGAAGTGTAAATGAACTTTTACATGTCAGGACCATCATGCCTCGTTTGATTCTGCGATGCCAGCATGATGCTGCTGTTGTTCGGTTATGTGTAAAAATTAAAAGGAGTTAGAAAAAAGGGACTTTGTTGCAATTCTATAGTGGAATCTCTGTGTAAAATAGGCTATTTTGTAAAGCAATTTAGTTTTGAAAACAGAAGGTAAAACATCCATTTTCATAAATATCTGTATACGTGTAGACAGGGCCTGTACCTTGAACTTCACCTCCATGGTCTATGTCACTGACTGTTCACCCAGCTTTATCTGCATCTCCCTCCCTACTTCAGCCACTTTCTCAGTGTGGACTGCATCATCTGCAGTGCTCGTGAATCCTGCTGAGAAGGACACACGCAACTGCTTGTCTCGATCGTGGTTGAGGGGGTTGTTATTCTCAAACCATTTGTTGGCAAGTTCAACAAGGTCTTTGTGGAGTGGCCCATGTTTCCTGACACCTTCCTCCATGTGCTAGTTGACATCTCAAAAGTGGTTGAGGTTCTGCACCCAGCACCTGTGGCCCAAATCGAAATTTCTCATCCTCCCTCTGCTCAACTCACCCTCTGACTTGGCCACCTTCATCAAGGTTTGCTTGATAAATATTATATTGTTCATCTATGCATATTAACAATGTTGTGACATGAAATATTTCCTATTATAAAAGAAATGTAGATAATAGAGTGGTTACTTCATATGTGTGGAGTGTATTGTGTCAGTCTATGACCCACACAATGGTTTGAGCATATCTGGCACCTGCCACTCCAAATTCACTCACTCACTGCCAATGCCAACCAACTACAACAGTTACCAGTAAACAAACAAACAAGTGCTTACCCTGACAAATAAATGAATAGATAAACCCATAAAGCCACATTTTTTTAATTTACATGCACCCAGTCATATTCATTTCACCAAAAAAGGGAGTTGCGATGAGTGGGGAAAAGTGGGCATGGCCTTTCCTTCGGCCAGTGAGTGGTTTTGGTGCAAAACAAATGCTTGCGACTAATTCAGAATCCAGAAAAACCCCTAGTTTGACCCCTCACAAACTACTTAAGGCAGAGGTAAACATTTTGTTTTAATTTTCACCAATAAGGTTCCAAGTACCCCAACTTTTTGCTGCTGTCATGGATTTTCCTATGGGAGTTGAATTTAAATCTTTTTATATGTGTTATTAGACACAATTACCAACACATTGGTGAGGAATATATTTGGTAAGGAATTTATTCCCAGATTGGCCAAATATCTGATAATGTTCCCTGACTATAAGTGTACCACGAATCCTACCCACTGGCATTGTCCATATCTCCTGCTCCAGCAGGAGCACACAGGTGTGTGTCTGTGTGTGTGTGTGTGTGTGTCCTTCAAGCTAAAATGATCTCTGCCCCAGGGCTGCTTGTCAAGCAGCCAAGTGATGTTCCCCACATTAGAATGAGTTTAACAAAACACTTAATACTTCTTAGCTCTCGATCTCCCATCCTTCATCTCTCTGTCTGACACTTGCTCTCTTCCTGTCTCTCCTGCATGTTAAAGCTGCAGTATGCAATGTGTTTTTTTTTGCCTTGAAGCAGGAAGTGAACTGCAAGGCCTGGCTTCCTCCCCCTCAGCTGGCCAAGTTCATGTCCATATACTTTTTATTCATACTGATGAGTATGCTACCATCACTCTGTGGATTCTTGGAACATGTTGCAAACTGAAAGTTCAACAAACATTTGACATTAGATGTTCTGAATATGCATGGTTTTACATGATGTTTTGTAGTCCACTGGCAAAAAATAAATTATGACATGTATCCTCTTTTTCTTTTTTGTAGTTAGAGAGAGATAACAGCACTCATACAGAAAATGAAACTTTACAAAACAAGAACCACCCACACAGTTTGACTGACTAGTGACTTCTGGCATCTGCAGGAAACATCACAGTGATGAATAGGCCCACTTAAAGTGTCTGCTCTGCTTTAGTACAGGTTACACAGGTGCTTTCACTTCTGCCTGATTAGACCTCCTCTCTGGATCACGTGAGCACACTGGGATTGACATCTGACTTTCCTGTTAACTTTTATTGCACCCGTAGGATGTGGGGAGGTGATTCTTTTACAGCTGCATTCAGAGCATTCAGTGCTAAGAGACGAACTGGCATTTCTCCAGCTGCCAGTCCACCCTCCATATTTGGTCCGGATGGGGATTGAGCTGGCTCCCAACCCAAGTCCCTATGGACTGAGCTATTACCACCCCTATAACTGCCTGGAAAACATGAGGTTGGCGCTGGACACTACTCTTGTGCCTGCTCTTTGCCAACTTTCGAGGGCGCGGATGCAGGTTGTGTCTGAGGTTGCTAAGCAACCACTGTATCTTAGCCTACTTAGCAGAAATCCTGAGTGCAGAGCGGATCTTATTCCAGGCGCTGTTTTGTAAGTGTGTATTAGGCCAAAAATATAGTCCATGGGACTATAAATAGATTGATAATTACGGAAGAAGGGAAAGATGTCTGTTGACTGTGATTGGTTGTTCCTCGTTAAATGACATGCAGTGCGTGCTGCTGCATTCCAAAAGTTGAACTGTGCTTATTCTCAGGGTGCAGCCCTGAAAAACAAGTGCTTGGAAACTTGTGCATGCAGCAAAGGCATCATTCTGGCATTTGAGTGTGCCTGCCACACGTCTATATGAGGTGCCGCCAGGGACATTATTCAGAATTACCTCTAACACACACGTGAAATACTCTTACATACACTACTGAAACGCTTTCACATAGTGAAATGCTCTCACACAAACAACTGAAACGCTCTGATACATACAAGTTAAATGCTCTCATATACACAACTGAAACACTCTCACACATACTAGTGAAATGCTCTCACACATAGTACTGAAATGCTTTTACATACACTACTGAAACGCTCACGCAAACAACTGAAATGCTCTCACACACACTACTGAAACACTCTCACGCAAACAACTGAAACGCTTTCACACACACTACTGAAACGCTGTTACATACACTACTGAAACACTCTCACACCAACAACTGAAACGCTCTCACACAAACAACTGAAATGCATTTTACATACACAATTGAAACACTCTCATACATACAAGTGAAATACTCTTAAGCACTATTTGGACGGAATTAGTTTTACATGGGCACGTGGGGTTATGTCACTTTACCACAGGACGTCGGTAATATTAATGGCCAATTTGCACGGGATAAGAAATATCAGTAAAACTACCACAAGTGAGAGGGGTAAATCCATGCATACACTGCCGTCCCCTCCTGTCATCATGTGCATATGATGCTGCTTCCTGTGCGTACCACACTCCCTCCAGGCAAAAGACAATGAATCGTGTTTGTCGTAGGCCCACAGTACCTGAGGTTTCACATGGACTTGTCTGACTGTGAAGTGCAAAACTGGTAATTATTACTTTACCCCACGTACCTATGTAAAACTAATCCCATCTGAATAGGGCTTTCGATAAACAACAGAGTATCAGCTTCTTCAGAAAGGTCTAAAACATAATCAACATACTAGACAGATCAATATGAGCCATCTTGAACTTCCTAAGCCAAAAACAAATCTACTGAAAAACTACAGAGTCTCCAGCCAGGGGAACTCATTACCTCCAAAAAATAACACAAACAGAAACTATTGAGATAGACCACACAGCAGGAGTAATGTACTTCCTATTATGTTATTTTTTTTTTTCATTTGTTTGAACTGTTGTGTTTATGTTCTCATGATGGTTTTGCTAATTTTGCACATGCAGTGTTTAAATTACAGATTGATTGATATTTTGAGTGCTTGGTTTTGATTTTGCTACTTGGGCTAGGCTGACAGGAGTCAGTCGGTAGTTAAATGCCTGTCCATGTGTTCTGAGTGTTTGTATAATTTTATATGTTCTTCTATGTGGACCCCAGGAAGACTAGCAACCACTGTTGCGGAAGCTAATGGGGATCCAAAATACAATAAACAATAAACACACACACAAAGCTCAGTCAGGACTGCAAGGATATGACAACTGTAAATGCAATAAAACCTTAAAATGCTAATAAGTCATTTATCAAAACCACTTGTTCAACAGGCACAAGCGAAGCTTGAAAAGTTACATTTCAGCTGTTTTGTCCAAAGACTGCCAGCATGTTTTACATGACCACAGCACACTGGTTAATTTAAAAGTTAATAATTGTTAACAAGCTAAAATGAAAGTTGCACTCCATGTAGCATAGCTGTTTATCTGAGTTTGCTATGAATCTTAAAATTTTGCAGATTGTTGTAAACTTCACTGCTGGCTGAGAAACAGCCTCTCCTCCCCCTTCCTGTACCTCTCTGAAAGGCAGTGACAGTCAGAGAGAGGAGGACACATTAATGTCAGAAATATCTGAAGTGCCTCCACATCTGAAAATAAACATGGTTTATTTGAAGTGCCTCCACATCTGAAAATAAACATGGTTTGTAGAAACACTGGAGAGGGTTTCACAGTTTGATGTGTGAGAGCATTTCAGTATATCATGAGAGCATTTCAGTATGATGTGTGAGAGCATTTCAGTAGTGTATGTGAGAGCGTTTCAGTTGTTTGTGTGAGAGCATTTCTGTAGCGTGTGTGAGAGCGTTTCAGTAGTGTGTGTGAGTGTTTCAGTTGTTTGTGTGATAGTGTCTCAGTAGTGCATGTAAGAGTGTTTCAGTAGTGTATGTAAGAGCATTTTACCTGTATGTATGACAGCGTTTCAGTTGTTTTGTGAGAGCATTTCAGTCGTGTATGTAAAAGCATTTCACTAGGGAGGGGATGAGTCGGCTTACAGAAATGAGGTCCAGAAACTCTCCCTTTGGTGCACAGTGAACAACCTGTCTCTAAATACAGACAAAATGAAAGAACTGATTATGGACTTTAGGAGGCATGGAGCAGAGCCGGCCCCCCTTCACATCAACGGGGTCAGGGTGGAGAGGGTCTCCACCTTCAAATTCCTGGGGGTACAGATTTCAGAGGATCTCACCTGGTCAGCCAACACCACAGGCCTAGTGAAGAAGGCCCAGCAGCGGATGCACTTCCTGAGACTACTGCGCAGGAATGGCCTCAACAAACAGCTGCTGGTCACTTTCTACCGCTCAACCATTGAGAGTGTATTGGCACAATGCATCATGCTATGGTACTGTGGCTGTTCGGCAGCAGAAAAAAAAGCTCTGCAGAGGGTGATTAAAATGGCGGAGAAAACCGTTGGCTGCACTCTGTCCACCCTGGAGGACATCTCTACCTCCCGCTGCCTCTGCAGAGCCAACAAGATTTTAAAGGACTGCACACACCCTGGCCACAGACTGTTTACTCTTCTGCCCTCTGGCAGGAGGTACAGAAGCCTAAAATTTCGGACTAACAGGCTCAAAAACAGTTTCTACCCCTGGGCCATCAGGCTCATCGACCAGGGCAAATGAAATGAGCTTAAGTGCATATGCTCATTTTTGGGGTGCAATAATGACAATTTTATTTCTCTCTGTGGGCATCGCTGCTTTTAAACGTATATTCCTTAATTTATTCTAAATTGAATGTCGGTGTGGATGTTCCTGTTGTTGTTTCTTTTTGTCTTTTTTTTTTTACCTAAGCACTGAAATAGGTGTAACACTTTCAATTTCATTGCAAATTCTTTTTGCAATGACAATAAAGGCATTCTGATTCTGATTCTGATTCTAGTATGTATGAGAGCAAAAATAGCAAAACCATCACGAGAACAAAAACACAACAGTTCAAACAAATGAACAAGGAAGTACATTATTTCTGCTGTGTAGTCTATCTCATTAGTTTCTGTTTGCGTGATTTTTTTGGAGGTAATGAGTTCCTCTGGCTGGAGACTCTGTAGTTTTTCAGTAGATTTGTTTTTGGCTTAGGAAGTTCAAGATGACCCATATTGATCTGCCTAGTATGATAATTATGTTTTAGACCTTTCTGAACAAGCTGAAACTCTGTTGTGTATCTAAGAGTATTTCACCTGTATGTATGGGAGTGTTTCAATTGTGTATGTAAAATGCATTTCAGTTGTTTGCGTGAGAGTGTTTCAGTAGTGTATGTAAGAGCATTTCACGTGTGTGTAAGATGTAATTCTGAATAACGTCCCTAGCGGCACCTCGTACATCTACATTAAATAACATCTTTTTTATTTGTTTTATTGTAAAAAATAAAAAATATGTATTTTTGTTTTAACCCACTGCCCGTCTGTTTGTGGGTTATTTTTATCCATGTCCATTACCTGTTAATTTATACATAAACATATTTTTACCCGTTACACGACTATTTGTGGGTTACCTGTTGGTGCAGGACTGTGATACTAATTAATGGTGCCTAATTTCAATTTTGGTGATCTTATAAACTGCCTGCACAACTCTGTCCATCTTCCACCTAAAGAAAAAAAAATTGGATTGAAAACACCTGCGAGGGCTGACAGGGCTGATGTCCAAAAACTCACTGATTTTGTAGATCATTTTAATCATTTTCAGAATGGCTGACTGTCTAGTGTAGTTTTAATAAATTCAATTGCAAGAAGTCCTGTAACGTGAAAAACAGGATCAGATTACTTAAGGAGGCTTCAGGATAAGAAGTAACTCCGGAATCTGAGCCAAGTCCTCAATCAGGGCGCGTCTCAAGCCTGGTTTTGACGGGAGGTTCCAGACATTAAAGCGGTATTTTCTTGTAACCTGACAGTCAACTTCAGACTGGATGCTCATGCTCCAATCTGTACGTAGGCATACCAAAAAGATGAGATCTAATCCGGTTAAGTCCGACACTAAACAGTGCCTGGTTGCTTCTGTATGATGGAATTTTGTGTTTTGCTCTGAAGTGTCAATTTGTCATTTCCTGTGGGTCAAGAAGTGTCTACAGCCACATTTCATAGAGGCAAATAGGATTAGTGTAAAGAGTGGTAATGGGGATAGAGCACTCTTGTCTGCTACAGCACCACTTCATGATTTAGGCTAATAAGACCAGAGTATTTTTTGATAAAAAAATGTTGCCAACTGTTGAGACTGTTGCTTCCCACACAAACACACACATACGCACACACACAAACACTCATGTGTTGCAATTAGCTGGTGTGTCACTCCTCCTAATTTGGGCACTGAGCTGCTGTGGAGGGCAGTGGGTCAGAACACGTAGACAGATGGCAGTGCCACTGTCCTCCCATCCCTCCATCCATCCCTCCACGATCCACCAGCCTTCTCTCTGCCTCTCCCTCCCTCAGGGCACTGACGTCCCGTTGTCTCCTACTGATGATGCGATGGCCCCTCATGCTCTTGCCAAGGTCACAAATGGATGGTGGCAATTAGACTCCTCTGAGTGCTGTTCATTGGCCCACCAAAGTGACATAATGAAAGCAGCGTGCTGGCACAAGTGGATTTAATAATTCTTCAATGTACCGAGGGAATTTTGCTCTCCTATACGGTTATTATTAAAGGACAAAAAAAGGACAAATATATCCAAAAACATGTGAGGCAGAGTATTATCGGCACAAGAGGCTGTGTGAAGATTCATGAGCCATTCCCAGTGGTATTAATTTAATTTCCACTCAAATGGGAAATCCCTGTATTTGAAGGTGGTGGGAGTCATTTATCTAATTTGCCCTAGCTGTCTGAATTATGACTTGTATACAAGTGATAGGGTTTAGTGGCATGTTTGGTGCTTTGCCTTAGTTTGACAGGCACTGTATGAATAAAACAGAGGACAGGCAATAATTAGCACTTTTTTTTCCTCCTTTCGAGTTTCTTCTCATTTTGCACACAGGGAAACAGAAGTGAAGCCCAACTGTCTCTTTACTTCTTACCACCTCCACCTTTACAGACAAGTTTGTGTTTCTGACTTTCATATCCTAAATATTCAGTTTTAGTCACAGCGTGCTACAGGTGAGGTCACATGTCAGATGGATTGAGTCTTGTTTTGGTGCTGACTGACTGACCTTGATAACACCTTGATGAGATCTGTCTCTAAAGACTAGAGTCCTATGATGCCAACAAAAAAATTCTGCAGCAGTGAAGAGGTTAACCCTCTAAAAAAGGACTTCCTGCTAGCCACTGTGGGGGTTGTTGTTTTCATAATCCTGTTTAAAATCAATCTAAAATAAAAACTATAAGAGCTAGATCATTCATTCTTTTTGCAAAAGACCGCTAGGATGTCTGTCTTTTGTGCCATTATGTTGTCCATGTGCAATGACATCATTATGTTATGATACCAGCAGTCCAAATGATGGTGAAATGCGCTGTGATGCCACAGTATTGTCCCTTCATGTCCGCGGGAGATGTTGGTTTTATGATACTGTTTAAAACTGAGCTAGAGCAGCTACAGCATTCATTTTTCACAGCAGAAGGCTAAGAAGTCTGTCTTTGGTGCCATCACGATAACGTCATTATGTTTCGGTATGTTTTTACTTTTTATATGACACAGTTTCAATACTTTTATTTATTATGGTTTATTGACTTGCATAACCTTTTAGCTTTTTGGTTGTATACATTTCAGTGATATGAAATACCAAAACATACCAATGTAGGCACTGTCTCTACTGCAGATGAAACAACATTGCACTCTGCAAATAAAAATGAGCATATCTCATGTACATATTCAAATAACTTATGAAGTGAATAGTTTCAATAACCTTTTAGTTTAGGTTGTACATATTTTTGGGATATGTGGCATTTAAAAAAAATCATCACAATAATCAAAAATAACCAACATATGCACTGGTGGACTGTTTCTATGGCAGAGTTCAAAGGGTTAAAGCCTTTGTTTAGCAGCAGAGGCAAGTGGAGGGACCAAGTGATTCTCCTTGAGGACTCTGGGCTTGAAATTGAGTTTGTTCCAGTTTCACAGCATTCTGTTCATAACAGCAACAGAAACTACCAATAGCAGCCCTCCACATGTCCCCACACCACCACCTCCACCAATTTCTCTCTCACCCTCTCTACCCTGCATTCCTCCATATCTTCAAGAGCACCAAATGAAAAAGCTGTCCACCGACTTGAGAGCTTGTTTTTGCTCGCTCTGAGACCAGCCACATATTTCCCAGGGCGGTGGTCAACTTTCCTCCCCCATTACTTTTCATCCCTTGCCCCGCGACTCAATCTGGCCTGTAGGTTAGCGAGTGTGTGGACGCCTGCGGCCTGGCATTCATGTCCTGGGCATGTATCAAATCAACCAGGGCCGCCAATGCTTTTGAAACACACTGACGCTTGCACACACACGCAACACACTTTATCTGTCCCTAGCAGTGGTCATGGCGGGCTGAAAGAGGGAATGTATCTGAAGTCAACATGGAAGAATTATGGGCTGTCTTGGAGAAAGTGGAGTTTGCCTGCAGCGCCTGTGGTGACTCCATATTGCTGACAACAACAATGTCGCCTTTAAACACACACACACACACACACACACACACACACACACACACACACAGAAGGGGGAAGTATAGAAGGAGTAAACGGCAGAAAAGAACAGATGCTCAAAACCTTATTTCCACCCCCAAAGGACACAGCTATACATTTGAAAAGAAAAAGTGCAGCCATGATCAACACAAGAGTCTAAACACACACAACAGCGGCAAGCGCACACGCACACACGCACACACACACACACACACACACACATTGATGGCACACCTCTTGGGCCAGACAGGGACTATGACAGCTGTGTAATTATCTCATCAACACCTCCCTTCTCTAACAAGCTTCTCCTTCTCTTTTCTCTCTTCTCGCTGCCTGTAAAGCTCCTCATCAGTGCCACGACCAGAGAAGACGATAAAAGCCTTCACAGAGATGAGGAGCTCCACCAAAATGCCCATCCTCTCTCTCCCTCTGATTCTCACACACACATGCTCACACACACACACACAGACAGCCATCTTCTATCCTTTCTAGTTTTGTTTTTGTATTTGCTCCACAGTCCTAATGCCAATTCCCCACACTCCTATTACCAGAACAAGTCCATATAAATTACTACCTCACTCCCAGCCGCCTTTGTTCATTCGAGGCGGCACAATCCAATACAAAATGACTTGAAATAACTGTTTTCATCACCAGTACTGCCTATTATTTTATTTTTTTTACAGCTTTTTCAACAGTAATGCTGATGATGACCAGTGATAGGTTCAGGGAAGTGTGCTGAACTAAATTAGACATGTGGAATTAAAGGTGGAATAGAATTAAGGTTGTTTAATGACTCCTTTGATTCGCAAATTGTTAATTTGGTGCCTGTGAGCACATTGAGGAGAAAGGAGCACAGAGGTGGTGGATCATGTTATTGCTGCACACAAGGACACTCAAGTACACAAGCATGGTGGCTGCTTAAAGCAAGTCTTCAAGCATTTTCAGATCTAAACCATTAAGTAAGAAAGGCAAGACCACGATTCCTCGGGCAAACTGTGCTGCTTCTTTGAAAAGTGTCATTGGTATTTTAGAAAATAAGCACATAACTTAACAGTAGATGCGAAGTATTGATAAAGAAATAGATTTACCATTTTACAATGAACACATCAAGAACTGTAGACAGGATTTAAAAGAAAAAAAAATTAGGTGAATTGAAATTTTCCCAATAGAGCTCAACCCAACTAAACAAAGTTTGAGCAACTACCAACCACACTTTGTACAATTTTGTGAGCACTGAAAAAACAACACACAATTTCACATTTTATTTATTCCTTATTTATTTGCTGTTCCATTTTCTTGCAAGAGCAATCAAATCTGGGAAGAGGCGTGTTCTCTGGCACTACTCAAAAAATTGCAATTAGTGGGGAAGTGATAAACCAAAAGCCACCTTTGGTGGCGGTATGATACACCACTGGGTGGTGTCAGTTTGTAACGAGGCCATAGCGAACCTTTCGTAGTCTTTTCATGGTGGGATGCTGCTGGTTGGCACCTGTTGTGGCCAGGATTGGGCAGAAGCATCAGTACAAGTAGCAACGTTACTTACTTGACGACATTTCTCAGTAGCATGGTGGTAACATCACTACTTTCTGAGTGAAATGTTCTAATGTCCCAAAAAAGGTTTTCATTTAGCTCTGTTATTTTTATCGTTTATATTACTGTATTTATTTAATGTGGTTTTATTGACTGAAAAAAATATTTTGTAATTCTGTTTTTGAATTACTGACAGAGCCACATAGCCTACTGAGAGAGGCCTAGACAGCTAAATGCATTTAGTTGGAAGAAGAGAGAGAGGGGGGGAGAGAGAGAGAGAGAGAGAGAGAGAGAGAGAGAGAGAGAGCAACAGGCCGACTGATGATGTCATGTTACTGGAGGACATGTTCAAATGTCACAAAGTCTTCAAAAAAGAGAAAAAAAAAGAAAGTTTTGATTTAAGTCTATTATTTTATAACAAACATTTTTTGCCTGCCTATTTGTTTGGCTGACAGTTACTCCTCTCACTGAGAAAACACTTGATGTAAAGTCAAAAAAGTTTCATCTTTTGAAGTAGCATACTACTTTTGCCATTTTCTCATAGCTCAGCTTGCTACATTTCTCTGGGGATGGCTTCATTGCAGTGAAACTTTACTTTGATGTAGAGTAACTGGCAGCTTAGCTCACTACATTTTCAAAGTAGCTGTGCAACACTGGTCACAGCAGTATAATAAGCGAACAGGTGGTGTCAGTTACTAAGGCAGCTGGATGGCACCTGTTGTGGCGGTAGTAGACAGCGTCAGTTTGAAATGCTGCTGGTAAAGACATAATATAAGGAGCTGGAATCAGAATCAGAATCAGAAATACTTTATTGATCCCCGAGGGGAAATTATTTATGTTACAGGTGCTCCTTGCAAGAGAGTGAAGATACATGAAAATATAAGAAATTTAAACAATAGTATTAACAAATATATAGTTAAATAAACAGGAATTATTAACAAACATAAACATAAATAAATATATATATATACTATATATATTGTAAACTGAACAAGATTATTTACACAAACAGAATATATACAGTCAGGGTGAATGGGGTTATTGCACAAGTTAAATTAGATTATTGCAGTGTGTGAAAAAGCCTCAGGGCCACTCAGAGGGAGGAGTTGTACAGTTTGATGGCCACAGGCAGGAATGATTTCCTGTGGCGCTCAGTGGTACATCTTGGTGGTATGAGTCTCCCACTGAAAGTAGTCTTGTGCCTGACCAGCACATGGTGGAGTAGGTGTGAGACATTGTCCAAGATAGTTCGTAGCTTAGACAGCATCTTCCTCTCTGACACCACCATCAGAGAGTCACACTCCATTCCCACAACGTCACTGGCCTTGCAGATCAGTTTGTTGAGTCTGTTGGCATCCGCCACCCTCAGCTTGCTGCCCCAGCACACAACAGCATAGAGGACAGCACTGGCCACCACAGACTCATAGAAAATCCTCAGCATAGTCCAGCAGATGTTGAAGGACCTCAGTCGCCTCAGAAAATAGAGACGGCTCTGGCCCTTCCTGTAGAGAGCGTTAGTGTTCTTAACCCAGTCCAGTTTACTGTCAATGTGTACCCCCAGGTACTTATAGTCCTCTACAATGTCCACACTGACCCCCTGGATGGAAACAGGGGTCACCGATGTCTTGGTCCTCCTCAGATCCACAGCCAGTTCCTTTGTCTTTGCCACATTGAGCTGCAGATGGTTCTGCTCACACCATGTGACAAAGTTATCCACAACAGCCCTGTACTCATCCTCATCACCCTTGGTGATACATCCAACTATAGCAGAGTCATCAGAAAACTTCTGAAGATGGCAGGTCTCAGTGCAATAGCTGAAGTCCGTGGTGTAGAGGGTGAAGAGGAAGGGAGAGAGGACAGTTCCCTGCGGGGCCCCGGTATTGCTGACCACTCTGTCTGATACACAGCACTGCAAGCGCACATACTGTGGTCTGCCAGTCAAGTAGTCTACAATCCAGGACACCAGGGGGGCATCCACCTGCATTGCTGTCAGCTTGTCACCCAGTAGAGCTGGACGGATGGTGTTGAATGCACTAGAGAAGTCAAAAAACATGACCCTCACAGTGCTAGCCGGCTTATCCAAATGGGCGTAGACATGGTTGAGCAGGTAGATGATGGCGTCCTCAACTCCAAGTCGGGGCTGATAGGCGAACTGGAGGGGGTCCAAAAGTGGCTTGACCATGGGCCGGAGCTGCTCCAAGACGAGTCTCTCCAGGGTCTTCATGATGTGGGAGGTCAATGCCACAGGTCTGTAGTCCTTGGAGCGACTGGGACGCGACGTCTTTGGCACAGGAACGAGGCAGGATGTCTTCCACAGCAAGGGGACCCTCTGGAGACTCAGGCTCATGTTGAAGACATGCTGAAGTACTCCACATAGTTGGGGGCACAGGCTTTGAGCACCCTGGGGCTGACACCATCAGGGCCTGCAGCCTTATTTGAGTGGAGTCTCATCAGCTGTCTTCTCACATGGTCAGCAGTGAAGCACATTGTGGAGGTGACGACATGTGGGGGAGGGGTGTAGTCCTCATGATGGCGAGAGCAGTCAGTCTGACCACGGGGGGATGAGGTGTGAGGAGGAGGAGGAGGGGGTCAAGCAGGAGGGTGTTGAGGTGTGAGAGGGAGGAGTGGGGGAGGTAACCCTAACCCAACAACAAAGGCAGGAAGATATCTCATGTGTGAATGGCACTGACCAAGTGGTGATGAGTTGGGCTGAAAACAGTTTGGTGTAACACATATTTAAGAGTGTAATATCCTCCTTGTGTCACTTAAACCCTCAGATTCCCACTTGAGGCTGTTCTCACAAATTTTTCGGATGCTTTCCTACAAAAAGCAATGCACCCAAATTTGTACATATCTTCTTTTTTTGAAAAGCTGTAATCACATTACCAATGCCAGCAATTACTGATGGCAGTAAACAAGGAAGCAGTCCTGAGCACTTCATTCAGGTTCATAACATCATTCAGGAGGTACAAAATAGTAGGCTATCACATGAACCATTCTATGAGAATACGTTTCCATGATATACGGTATATTGTGGAGGATAACCTCATTAGCCATTAGTGGTAGCTTAGGCCCTTAACATATAAGATGTATTTTGAGCTATATTTTTATGTTCTCATGAATTAACGGTAAGATATTTTAAAATCCTCACACCCACAATTTATTTCACCTTATTTATTTATTTATTTTACAATTTCATTTCAGTTTTCCAAATACATATTGACAGAAACCACATACACTTCACATTTAAACACAAGGCATTACAAACCCATGATTTGATTTAGAATAAAATAAGATACATCTTAATGTGCTCCTTAATTTTCCACGCACTGATTTTTTGTATCTGTGTACAAGTTACATTTTATCAGGAATCCATCAAATGTTCACTCAGATGGAGCTATCATTAAGGTTCCGCTCAGTTCTCTAAAGAGTCTGGTTTTTGTTTGGTGAGCTTAACTGTAAACAGTGCATCAGTGAGCACAGTTTCTAAACTGACTTTTGAAAAGTTTGCTCAGCCACTAATCCCTTTCATTTTACAGAGTGGGGAACACAATTGTGTGGCTTTCTGGATGACAAATAGGGTGTAAATAAAATTCAACACATGGGAGCAAAACTCCAAGCTGCAATCACACCCAATACATGACATATTTGTATTGCTGCAACTCCTTTTTCTCAGCCTGAAATGTGTCACCACACATTATGCCAGCCTTTTTTTTCTCATATTTGTCTTTCTTAGCCTCATTCTTATTTACTTTGTCATTATGTTAAGTATTTTCTGTCTAATATTTGTTTATGTAAAGACTATAACTGACTAAAATGGTCTCATTAGGGAAAACTGGAAGAAATACACTTTATTCTAAACCTTTTAGCCATTTAAAGTAGGGTGTATAACAGTAAATAAGCACTTAAAGGCTCTCTAAGTCTTCCTAAGCTTGAAAAGTTTTTGTCACATACAACAAACATCTCCTCACGATCCGCTAGCTATGTGTCCTCTGAATATGCTATGAAAAAGTCTGGTCTCTGTAGGCAGCCCAGTCTCCGCAAATGGCAACAAAAACATTTTGGTCCAGGCTGCACCAACCAGCCAGCGCGAGACCATTGAAAGCAAGCACACACACATGAACGCGGTGCCATGTCTCAAGCCGGGTGCACAACCTAACGCATTGACGGACTGACGCTGACCGGAAGTCATTCATTCTAATGGAGGTGAAAATGACGGATAGTAATGGACTAGCGCGCAGCATGGCAGCGGTTCCATTGACCGTCAGACCATAGAGGCATTGGAGTTTTCCTACTCGGGCGTTGACAAGATGGGAGAAACGGAGCGAAACGGTGCCGGAAGTAGGAAATGAATTGCAATCGCATTTGTAAACAAACAATATTTCATTTATTTATGGAAAAGAAAAATAAGCATAAGCTTTTTTCCACTATTAAAAGTGATTGTTGACCATAGGTTGATTTCTATACGGTTGATAATAACTCTATATTTTCGAATTTCGCATTCATTTACATATACATATACATACATATATATATATATATATATATATATATATATATATATATATACAGTACAGGCCAAAAGTTTGGACACACCTTCTCATTCAATGTGTTTTCTTTATTTTCATGACTATTTACATTGTAGATTCTCACTGAAGGCATCAAAACTATGAATGAACACATGTGGAGTTATGTACTTAACAAAAAAAGGTGAAATAACTGAAAACATGTTTTATATTCTAGTTTCTTCAAAATAGCCACCCTTTGCTCTGATTACTGCTTTGCACACTCTTGGCATTCTCTCCATGAGCTTCAAGAGGTAGTCACCTGAAATGGTTTTCCAACAGTCTTGAAGGAGTTCCCAGAGGTGTTTAGCACTTGTTGGCCCCTTTGCCTTCACTCTGCGGTCCAGCTCACCCCAAACCATCTCGATTGGGTTCAGGTCCGGTGACTGTGGAGGCCAGGTCATCTGCCGCAGCACTCCATCACTCTCCTTCTTGGTCAAATAGCCCTTACACAGCCTGGAGGTGTGTTTGGGGTCATTGTCCTGTTGAAAAATAAATGATCGTCCAACTAAACGCAAACTGGATGGGATGGCATGTCGCTGCAGGATGCTGTGGTAGCCATGCTGGTTCAGTGTGCCTTCAATTTTGAATAAATCCCCAACAGTGTCACCAGCAAAACACCCCCACACCATCACACCTCCTCCTCCATGCTTCACAGTGGGAACCAGGCATGTGGAATCCATCCGTTCACCTTTTCTGTGTCTCACAAAGACACGGCGGTTGGAACCAAAGATCTCAAATTTGGACTCATCAGACCAAAGCACAGATTTCCACTGGTCTAATGTCCATTCCTTGTGTTTCTTGGCCCAAACAAATCTCTTCTGCTTGTTGCCTCTCCTTAGCAGTGGTTTCCTAGCAGCTATTTGACCATGAAGGCCTGATTGGCGCAGTCCCCTCTTAACAGTTGTTCTAGAGATGGGTCTGCTGCTAGAACTCTGTGTGGCATTCATCTGGTCTCTGATCTGAGCTGCTGTTAACTTGCGATTTCTGAGGCTGGTGACTCGGATGAACTTATCCTCAGAAGCAGAGGTGACTCTTGGTCTTCCTTTGCTGGGTCGGTCCTCATGTGTGCCAGTTTCGTTGTAGCGCTTGATGGTTTTTGCGACTCCACTTGGGGACACATTTAAAGTTTTTGCAATTTTCCGGACTGACTGACCTTCATTTCTTAAAGTAATGATGGCCACTTGTTTTTCTTTAGTTAGCTGATTGGTTCTTGCCATAATATGAATTTTAACAGTTGTCCAATAGGGCTGTCGGCTGTGTATTAACCTGACTTCTGCACAACACAACTGATGGTCCCAACCCCATTGATAAAGCAAGAAATTCCACTAATTAACCCTGATAAGGCACACCTGTGAAGTGGAAACCATTTCAGGTGACTACCTCTTGAAGCTCATGGAGAGAATGCCAAGAGTGTGCAAAGCAGTAATCAGAGCAAAGGGTGGCTATTTTGAAGAAACTAGAATATAAAACATGTTTTCAGTTATTTCACCTTTTTTTGTTAAGTACATAACTCCACATGTGTTCATTCATAGTTTTGATGCCTTCAGTGAGAATCTACAATGTAAATAGTCATGAAAATAAAGAAAATGCATTGAATGAGAAGGTGTGTCCAAACTTTTGGCCTGTACTGTATGACAATAAAAGTCAAAAGTTTCTGACAACAACAAACATGGCGATGGTGGAGGAGGTCATAATAATGATGAATGATGAATAATAATGTTTTAATGGAGGGTGGTGTCTGTGTTCAGCCATTGAATACATTGCAACAAGTGGATAAAGAATTCTTTTCATTATGTTACTGATGCGTTCCGTTCTGCCATTTTTAAAATTTCTTCATCTTCTCCTACAGTCGATCGCAACCTAAGCTAAGAGTATGGAAAGAAGGCTCTATCTATCTCCATCTCTGTATCTAATATTGAGAATAAATGTGCCCTTAGTCTTAATTACCTTTGTTGCAGTTTATACCTTTTCTCCAATACAACTAAAATGTTAAATTAAAATTGTGATATGGTCAGTGGTGTTGCATTTCTGCGACAACATCTTTCATCTTTGTCGTTACTGTTGACACTCTTTTTTTCTTTCTTGCTGTATCCTCTTAGTATTTGTTGCAGCAGTGGCCTATTTTCCCCACAGGAATCATTAAAACTTCATCTCGTTACCTCTACACCTACACTAACCTACTCCTCCTCCTCCTTCTCCTTGTCTCATCTTTCTTCAAACTCTCCCTGAAGTTTCTCTCCCCAGAGGCCCTTCTTTTCTGACTGTGTCTCCGTTGTGGTGTAAGCATTTTGCTCTTGGTGCAGAGAAAGCAGTACATATGGATGGAGGGAGAAGACTACTAAGAGACTTACTATGACATGCACATGTCCTCCCCTCAACAAACAAACACACACAAAACACTTTGTTTTCAACTTTTCACCTTCTCCTTCTGATCTAGCCTCTGTTTGTATGATGAGGGCAGGCAATATGATTTCAGAGGTTTAAAGTAGTAAACAGAGGCAACAACTGCAAACATCAGTAACCAGCCAGAAGCACTTACACTACAGACGCACGCATGCACGCACGCACGCACACACACACACACACACACACACACACACACAGTGTATACAGGGGAAAACCAAGAGTCTCATAACTACTTTGGTGATTTTTTCATTTTGAGTTTTGACTTCACAGTGATGATATAATCTATAAAATCAAAGGGCACCATCATGTGTGTCTTGCAGTAGATGGAAAAACACATAGAAAATTTACGAGAGCAGAATAAACCCTGTAGCATTCTTGTTTTGCAAATAGCATGCTTTTTTTTCTTTTAAAGCCACTACAAGGAACTTTTAACTGGATATGCAAAAGTCTCGTTTCTGCTGATGTCTGTGCGTGACCTACAACAGCAAATGAGACTGTTGGTGTGAAGATAAGCTATTTCTATATAGTGTATATCCATACCTTTAGGAAACTGTCTGGGGGTCCGCCCCAGGTTGCTTCCAGGACGAAACAATTTACGGCACTCAGACGGCACTCAGACGGCACACGTCATCTTACCTAGCTTCTTACATTTATGGTGACTCTTATAAACAGTCGCTATTCCTCCTGCTCGACCTGACGTCCGCAGGGAGTTAAAATTAGGGTTGCCACCTTGGATTTGTGAAAAAAAGGGACACTCAACCAAATGTTTGAGGCCGAGGGCTCAGCCATTATTACCAGTTCAGACTGACCAATGAACATGAAATTCAGACATAGGAGACCAGATTTGCCATCATGTCATGTCCTACTATGTGCCTGTATTTTATATTAATTTTTATATCAATGAAAAAAACAAATCCGTGTTACTAAATTCTTACATGTTTACATGTATCTCAGCATAGCAAGTTGGAAGTTGACATATTCTGCCATATATGAAAAGGGGAGACTCTCTGGAATCTGGCAATATAAGAACCATGATGCTGGGACATTCTGTCACTTCACAGTTGTCCAAAACATGTGGTTTGTGCCAGGCGGACATGATTGACAGTATTTTTTCATTATTGCAAGAAATTTGCAATGATGTCCTCCAAGATAATATTTGCCACTTTGATTGCAGTAAAAAAAAAAAAATGGGCATGGGGGGGGGGGTGACTATGTATATGGTGACTACGGCCCTGTCAGCATGCATAATTAGGCTGCAGTTGTCTGGGTGCGCAAAGGTGAAGTATGCTGGTCTTGCCATACAAAGTTTGATGGAGTGTCAACTGGACAATATGGAGATATTTGCATCTTGAAAGCTGGACTACAAGTGTGGATAGACAGGGAGAAACACATGCAAGCCTAAGACGTGGTAAGATACGATATTCCTCACTATATGAAGTGACTGATAACAAGATCTGTATAATGGGCTGTAAAGAAATTCGTCAGGATTTTATTTTGTAGACAATTAATCTGGATTTATAGCATGATGGGATGACAGCACAATGATGTGTGGTATCATTGGAAAGCTCTGCTCCTGCGCTTTCATGTGATATGTGTGGCATTTCTGTGCGAGCCTGCATTCGCGAGTAATCGATCCAAGAGTAATGTGTGTGCAAAGCTGTATGAAAGCTCTGTTATACATCATTTTAGTGTAACTTTATCATTTTTTTTTCGCTGTGAAAACATTCGGAAAGCTACGATTCCGCTGTTTCACGTGATATGCGTGGTTTCTCGCTATGACGCACGGTCGCGGAGAAAAACCATAGAGAAGAACAGGTGTGAATTTGGACGCACTATGCGTCGTTCTGGATGGACTCCTTGGCCTGGTGCTGCTGCATTTTCCCCAAAAAACGGGACAAATTGTGTCCCGGGAGAGATTTTTTTTCCTGGGACAGCTGATGAAAAAAGAGAACAATTCTGGGAAAAACGGGACGGGTGGCAACTCTAGTTAAAATAGCAATCATCGGGTAAAAGTTCTGTGAAAGCACTGGACTCACCAACAGTCAGCCACGTCTCAGTCACACAGAGAAAACCAATCCTCGGGAAGTCAGGAAATCCTTCAGGATAAACGTTTTGTTCGCTAGCAAACTAGCATTTACCAGCCCAATCCTGGCAGGAGCCGGCGGGTCCACGGCATTAGCTGTCCAGGGAGCCACACACAGAGGCCGCAGGTTGCGCAGATTCACCCCGTGCCAGCAGGGACGACGAGAGCAGGGGCCGCGGGGCTGGAACACCTCATCCGGGCCGACGACAGGTACCAGCCAGGCATCGACAGGATCCAGCGAGTGCCGAGAATACTCCATATTCAGTCCAAGAAGCTGTGGAAGTGCTCGCAAAAGAGGCCTTCAGCCTTACCAGCCAACCGCTGCATTTACCCTGGCGGCGGTGGCGCTTACGCCGGAGAGGTGGAGCTGGGGCGCAGCAGAAGTGAGCTGGGATCTCCGATAGGAGCAGGGGCAAAGTTTTCCTGTCTTGTTGTTCCATTCATCCCCAAAACAAACACATGCGCGAGCCAGGTAAGGACAGAGCTGACAAAAATGGATTTTGTTGCTCTTTTTAACCTTTTAAAAAATTGTGGAATGTTAGTTTTTATCAGCAGTCCCCTGCCAACAGTGTCCCGCAGTGCAGTGCTCCTCGCCCTCAACTTCTGGATCCAGGCTGCCTGTAGCTCTTATGGATTTACTTTTATCGACAATTTTAACTTATTTTGGAACCGGTCCCCTTTTTACAGGGCTGATGGTCTCCATCCGAGCAGGCTGGGCAGCCACATGTTAGTGGGCTAACATTCAGCACGCTGTTCAGTGTGCCCCATGTGACTGACTGTTGCGTACATTGGAAGCACATGCCCCCCTGTCTTCCTCCGTGTTCCATCCTCAATCCATTCCCACATCCATAAGCATCCCAGTCAGAATCTCAAATAGATTTAATAGACCAGCTTCACTATGGACCAATAGCAACCCCAAAAACTTGCTTCAAACTCATTACATTGTGACAATGAGCGCACGTTCAGCATGAACATTAACTTGGCTGTGCTGAATGTGCGCTCTCTTTTAAATAAAACTTTTATCATAAATGACCTGATTTTAGATAACAAGTTGGACAGTATTCTTTTAACAGAGACATGGCTTGGCACTGACGCACCAGTTGTTCTCACCGAGGCCTGCCCACCAAATTTTATTTTTTTATTTTCTACTAGGGGAAGTAAAAGCGGAGGCGGAACTGCTTCAGTCACTAAAAATACACTTAACTCAAATTAAGTTTCTTTTAACAGCTACATATCATTTGAGTATCATGCCTTTGTTTTTAGCAGTCCTCCTATTCTTTGCATCACCTTTAACAGACCACCCCACCATTCCACCTCTTTGTTAATAATTCGGAGAATTCAGTGATAAATCATACACACCACCTATAACAGAATTTTAATAACTGGTGATATTAATTTACATGTTGATAATACCTCGGATACAATGTCCAGAGAATTTTTAAACGTTTTAACCTGCATGGATTTTAAACAACACGTCACACAGCCAACTCACAACAGAGGACACACCCTGGACCTATGGTCTGTCCACTGGTATGTCCTCTGTTGTTGACCTGGCTGTGACCTGACTACTACTGTGTGTATCTTAACATCACCAGTTTTAGCCATCAGGAGGCCCTCGTGAGAACGGTGAGGAAACGCTACCTAACCTCTGAAGTGGCTGCAAATTTTATCCAGATTTTACAGAGCACTCCTGCTGAAATTTTACCTACACCCTGTGATTTTATTGTGGAAAATTTTAACAGTAAATTGAAGTTAACACTTGACTCAGTGGCTCCACTTTTAACCAAAACCATAAAAACAAAACCTACACCCCCCTGGAGAAATGATAACATCAAAAAGTTGAAAAGAAAATGCAGGAGTGCTGAGAGGAGGTGGAGAAAAACTAAACTGACAATTCATTATGAAATATTACATGATCAACTCAAATCCTACAATAAAACAGTCAAACAGGCAAGAATATCCCACTTTTCAAAACTCATTACTCATTAGATCATAAAAACAACTCTAACTTCCTTTTCTCCACCTTCAATCTTTTAACCAACACCAGTTTTAATAAATCATCCAAGACGTCAACAGACGTCCTCTGCGAGGACTTTGCAGACCACTTCAGAAGTAAAATCGATGATATCAGATCCAGTCTTTTATCCCAAAAGAATGTAATTCTTAACACACATGAACAGTTGCTTTTACCTGAGGAAACACTGGAGAGTTTTGCCCTGGTTGATGCAAGGACACTTGGTCGAGTTTTCTCCCAGATAAACCCGACAACCTGCCTTTTAGAGCCGATTCCCACATCACTTTTAAAAACATTTTATGGATTCTTTGAGGAACAGATTTTAAGTATAGTAAATTATTCTCTTCAGACGGGCGTCTTCCCCACTGCCTTCAAAACGGCAGTGGTGAAGCCCCTCCTAAAGAGGAGTAATTTAGATCCCAACATTTTTAATAATTACCGACCTGTATCCAACTAGACTCACAAGTCAGTCTTTAGACGCTTTGCTTAACTAAAGACTGATGACTTTCTCCCTGATTTTGTGTTTAGATGGGCGGATACAATTTCAGAGTTTAAAAAAACTCCCTACGTTGCAGAACCAATAGTAAATCCACAGGGCGGTCCTTTGGTGGCTCGCTGAACTCTTGTGCTCATAAACATAGTCCGACTAGAAACACGTGTAGCGGTACAAAATGGCTCAAGTCGCTGTAAGTCCTTCACTTCCACAATCTTGTGGACTGAGCACACGTTTGATAAAACGGAGTTAAATCTCTCGGCATCCATTTTCAAGCTCTATGTGTGTTTGTTTCCTTGCGGACGAGAAAAGGGGGAGCGCACATTTCCGGGAGGGCGTGTCCTTTTCAAAAATGCAAGAGGTGTTGCTTTGTTGCTGGCCGTTTTCGCTGGTGTGTTAAACACACGTTAGAAAGAAGTGTCCCCAGACTATCAGAAGGCGGAGATCTCTGATTGTCTGGTGGCGAGACTAGTATCCAGCTTACCATTTTTATGTAAAATTTTAGAAAAACTGTTTTTTTAACCAAGTAAATTACTTTTTAAATAGAAACAATATTTTAGTATCAATCTGGTTTTAGGATGAACCACAGTACCGAGACAGCCCTTTTAAAGATTTTAAATGATATCGCGGTTTAATGCAGATTCACAAAAACTCACAGTCTTGGTACTACTGGATCTAAGCGCCGCCTTTGATACAGTAGATCACCACATTTTATTGAACAGACTCAGAAACCTGGTGGGCCTCTCTGGTACTGTTTTTAACTGGTTCAGCTCTTATCTCACAGATCGTTGTTTCTTTGTAAGTATGGATACATGTTCCTCCAGAACACATGAAATTAGGTGTGGGGTCCCCCAAGGGTCAATTTTAGGTCCAATTCTTTTTAATCTATATATACTTCCCCTTGGGGACGTCATCAGGAGTCACAGCATCAGCTTCCACAGTTACGCAGATGATACACAGCTGTACATCGCTGTCTCCTGATGACACAGGGCCAGTTGATACCCTTTTTAACTGTATTTTAGATATCAAGTCATGGATGGCCGTGAATTTCCTACAGCTCAACCAGGACAAAACAGAGGTTTTAATTATTGGTGACATGCAGCAAAGGGCCGCAGGCTGGAGTCGAGGGAGCGTGCCTATGTTCCCACAGCCCTGTGTTCCCAGAGCCCTATGTTCCCACAGCTCTGAGAAATGTTCCCACATTTCCTTTTTCATAAATTTGTATCAGATTTTATTCCCCTTTCTCCCAATTTGGTAGCCAATTACACCCAACCTATTATCCTCCCTAACCCTAACTCTGTGGGAGGAGAGGGCTTAAATTGAAGGGAAATGCAGGAACACAAGACCTAATTTTGAAAATGTCCCAGAAATGTGGGAACATAGGGTTTAATTTTGAGAAAAATCTTAGAAATATGGGAACATGGGGCCTAATTTTAAGAAAAATCATAGAAATGTGGGAACATAGGGCCTAATTTTGAGAAAAATCTTAGAAATGTGGGAACATAGGGCTGTGGGAACATAGGGCCTAATTTTAAGAAAAATCTTATAAATGTGGGAACATAGGGCTGTAGGAACATAGGGCCTAATTTTCAGTGAAAAAAAATTCGTAGAAATGTGGGAACATTGGGCTGTGGGAACATAGAGCTGACCCTGGAGTGGAACCCAGGCTGCTGCGGCAACAGCCTTGTACATGGGCCGCCTGCTCTATCCGCTAAGCCACCGACACCCCCCCCCCCAAAAAGACCATCTCTAACCTGCAATTACTCCAAAACTCAGCCGCACGAGTGCTGATGAAGACCAGAGGGCAGGCGCACATTACACCAGTTTAAAATCACTGCATTGGCTCCCCATGTGTGTTCAGGATAGATTTTAAGGTTATTTTATTATTTTATTAAGGCACCGGCCTTTTAATCATTCCAAAAGTTGGAACAAAATCCCACGGGGAGGCTGCATTCAGCCATTATGGCCCTCACTTATGGAATAGCCTTCCGGAGAGCATCAGGACTGCAGAGACTGTTGATGTTTTTAAAAGGAGGCTCAAGACTCACCTTTTTAGTTTGGCTTTTGATTTATTTCTTTTACTCTTTTAATTCTTCTATTATATGTCATTCTAATCTCTAATGCTTTTAAATTATTTATTTTCAAATCTTTATGCATTTTATTATTAAATTTCTAAATCTTCATTTTTTAATCTTTAAATCTTTAATTTTTCTAAATCCTTAAATTTTTATGCATTTTATCATTATTTTATCTCATACCTGTTTTATCCTATCCTATTGCCTTTTAGTCTTTTAGTTTTTAGCTCCAGTGTTTCCTCATGTGGGGCCTCCACACTGGGAGGTGTTTCCAGTCTGCCCACGGGGATGTCGTCCTGGAGGCATCTACTCAAATCACAACCCAGTTTAGATTGCCACGCCCACTTCCGCATACGCAGAGCCCTGACGGAAACCTCCGACCACCTCCGAGCTACCGCAAATAAGGGCTAGTCAGCCAGCTAGCTAACTTATTCTGTTTTGGTTTACCTGTTACGTCAATATACAACTACTTGTAAATTTAGTACTGCAGCAAATCTATTATATGACTGCTTGACTACTTATCACCGACACAAATAAACTCCAAAGGCATCTTCATTATTTTTGCTATGTAACGTTACTGCCATTCACTACAGGTTACATTCATAACACTAGAACGCCGCACAAAACAGCTGTTATCACATTAGTTCAATGAGATTAGTTTTCTCTTCTGCTAGATCTAAAGTTGACCAGATGTAAAGAAGTGGACACATCTGGATTCACCTCTCCTTACACAATCTAGCTATGTGCTGTTGAGCTGTTTGGAGTCAATTAACGTTATTATAAGCATGGACCATGTACCCCCATTCAATTAACCCTACTGTAGTAACTGTACAGAAAATGAATAAAATCCCCAGAGTTGCAGGAGTGAACAAAAAACATGAGATCAGGTTTTGTATAGATTTGTAAAAATGAACATTAGCTATTAGTTATTTTATGAAATACTTTGTGTTGCATTTTTAATGTATGAAAAGTGCTATATAAAAAAAGTTTGAATTGATTTGATTTTAAATACTTTAATAAAAGGGCATCTGTCAGACAGCTGCAGCAGATTGTTGTTATCATAGTCCTGTTTAAGTCAATCTAAAATAAGAACCATAACAGAGCATTTATTCTTCTTGAACCAGAAAGCTAAAGCTTCTATCTTCCCTGTCATCATATCATTACCTTATGTTACCCTAATGTACAGTACAGGCCAAAAGTTTGGACACACCTTCTCATTCAATGCGTTTTCTTTATTTTCATGACTATTTACATTGTAGATTCTCACTGAAGGCATCAAAACTATGAATGAACACATGTGGAGTTATGTACTTAACAAAAAAGGTGAAATAACTGAAAACATGTTTTATATTCTAGTTTCTTCAAAATAGCCACCCTTTGCTCTGATTACTGCTTTGCACACTCTTGGCATTCTCTCCATGAGCTTCAAGAGGTAGTCACCTGAAATGGTTTCCACTTCACAGGTGTGCCTTATCAGGGTTAATTAGTGGAATTTCTTGCTTTATCAATGGGGTTGGGACCATCAGTTGTGTTGTGCAGAAGTCAGGTTAATACACAGCCGACAGCCCTATTGGACAACTGTTAAAATTCATATTATGGCAAGAACCAATCAGCTAACTAAAGAAAAACCAGTGGCCATCATTACTTTAAGAAATGAAGGTCAGTCAGTCCGGAAAATTGCAAAAACTTTAAATGTGTCCCCAAGTGGAGTCGCAAAAACCATCAAGCGCTACAAGGAAACTGGCACACATGAGGACCGACCCAGGAAAGGAAGACCAAGAGCCACCTCTGCTTCTGAGGATAAGTTCATCCGAGTCACCAGCCTCAGAAATGGCAAGTTAACAGCAGCTCAGATCAGAGACCAGATGAATGCCACACAGAGTTCTAGCAGCAGACCCATCTCTAGAACAACTGTTAAGAGGAGACTGCGCCAATCAGGCCTTCATGGTCAAATAGCTGCTAGGAAACCACTGCTAAGGAGAGGCAACAAGCAGAAGAGATTTGTTTGGGCCAAGAAACACAAGGAATGGACATTAGACCAGTGGAAATCTGTGCTTTGGTCTGATGAGTCCAAATTTGAGATCTTTGGTTCCAACCGCCGTGTCTTTGTGAGACACAGAAAAGGTGAACGGATGGATTCCACGTGCCTGGTTCCCACTGTGAAGCATGGAGGAGGAGGTGTGATGGTGTGGGGGTGTTTTGCTGGTGACACTGTTGGGGATTTATTCAAAATTGAAGGCACACTGAACCAGCATGGCTACCACAGCATCCTGCAGCGACATGCCATCCCATCCAGTTTGCGTTTAGTTGGACGATCATTTATTTTTCAACAGGACAATGACCCCAAACACACCTCCAGGCTGTGTAAGGGCTATTTGACCAAGAAGGAGAGTGATGGAGTGCTGCGGCAGATGACCTGGCCTCCACAGTCACCGGACCTGAACCCAATCCAGATGGTTTGGGGTGAGCTGGACCGCAGAGTGAAGGCAAAGGGGCCAACAAGTGCTAAACACCTCTAGGAACTCCTTCAAGACTGTTGGAAAACCATTTCAGGTGACTACCTCTTGAAGCTCATGGAGAGAATGCCAAGAGTGTGCAAAGCAGTAATCAGAGCAAAGGGTGGCTATTTTGAAGAAACTAGAATATAAAACATGTTTTCAGTTATTTCACCTTTTTTTGTTAAGTACATAACTCCACATGTGTTCATTCATAGTTTTGATGCCTTCAGTGAGAATCTACAATGTAAATAGTCATGAAAATAAAGAAAACGCATTGATTGAGAAGGTGTGTCCAAACTTTTGGCCTGTACTGTATGTGTGGTGCAATTGTAGTATTTTGCCATAATTACACCCAAATTTACTGGTAATGGCCCCAGGAAGGTTGTTAGAATAATCCTTTTTAAATAGATTTAAAATAAAAACCATAATAGCTAGAGCATTCATTCTATTAGCAGCACAAAGCCAAGGCTTCTGTTTTCCCTGTCATCATGCCATTGCCTTATGTTACCTAATGTGTGGTGCAAACATAGTATTTTACCGTAATTACACCGGAATATCCCAGTAATGGCCACAGGCTAGTGCTGTTTGCCTCTATCTATCAATCTAAAATAAAAACCACAATAGCCAGAAGAAATATTATGAGAAATATTTTGTTGATTAATTTCTAAATTTTAAAATGTTTTGGATCAATATGTTTTATAGTTTGATATTGTAAAATCTGATTAACAAAATTCACAAAACATTTTTTTTGTTTTTGTAATGATACAATTTCAGTACTCTTATGAATTAATCTGGTTTATTGACTCACATAACCTTTTAGCTCAGGTTGTACAGATTTTAGGGATATGAAGCATTTGAAGATACTCCAAGAAATGACATCACAGTAAGCAACAAATACCAACAGTATTTACTTAAGTAGGAGTTTGACTGCACTGGTAATGGAGAATTTCAGCATTGTTGTATTGGTACTTTTACTTTAGTAAAGAGTCTGAGTACTTCTTCCATCTCTGGTTTTGATAAGCACTCATACCAAAACATGATAAGTGATACATGTTACAGTGTCCAGTTATCTTAGGATAATTCCAGAAAAAAACATTTCAAAACACCTAAAGAATTCTTTAACATTTAATACCCAAGAAAATATAAGTAAACAGACACTCTGGGTAACTCTACAGGCCTCAAATGGGCCCCATCCAACGCAGCAGGGCCCCTTGGGACTCCAGCAGACAGGGAATGCATATTGATGCAACCTGATCTGTTAGGTGTACTTAACTGTTTCTAGCATTATTCCAGACTCTATTCCGGACTCTGTCACATGCTTGATACCTTTTTGATGAAATCGTTACCTGGCTTATACATTTTTGATTTGTTGATTTTGCTAGATTAATGCTTTGGGAGACAACAAGCATGGCATAGAATTCTAATATGTTTAGGTATCTATATCAAACTAACATGGAAAGAATTATATCATCATATTGTCCTGGTGTGCACACAATGATAATAACCTAATAATTTAATTAGAAAACATGAAATGCAGATATTTCTGTTTTATGTTCTGATAAGAAGTCATGAAATCTTTTTTTATACCAAGACAGGAACTCACACTTATCCCACTGCATCATCAGAGCTAGCACAAATGGCTAAGAGAAAACACAGATATTCAAAAATGATACTTACGTCGCAACATGCATACATGGATCTACTGTTTCTGTAACATACAAGTATTTTTACACCGGAGACAAAACAGCACACATCACCATCGCTGCTAGAATATCCAATATTGTTATGGAAATGAGGCATGGAAGTGTGCATCGCACAACTTTTTCCATAATATCAGCACAAAATGCACTACAGACAGCGCTTTTTTGACAAAAAAACAAAACACACCCTGCAGAATATACTGTAAACACGCCCCAGTTCATCCCTTTCCAGAATACAAGATTAGGTCAGAAAGAGTGGGCATTGAATGGCCGCTCCTCTGCTGGAGTGGAGTCGAAATGATTTGGTTTACACTGGCCAACACATCCAATCACAATACCTCGGATCTTATTTTAGCAGGTGCTCTCAGGCTGGAGCATGGGACCCTGCTTTGTATTTCCCTGAAAGGCATAGTGTTTGGTGCATGATGGAGGGTGGAGGATGCTCAGGGCCAGCAAGGCTCATCCTTTCCCAGGGGAGAGGAGTGAATAGCAGGCTATACTGCTGCCCAGGCCTGCCTGGCTTCCCAAGGGAAAACATCCAAAGGGGTATAGACGTTGCCGAGGAGAAGCATGCAGAACTATTTATAGAGCAGGTAAAGAGTAGAGGTGATGAAAGAATGAGAGGGTAGAGTGAGGAAGAAGAGGAGAGTTAAAAACAGGAAGTGTAGAAACACAAGAGTAGAGAGAGCAGATGACAGAGTATGATTTCTGCAGCCGACAGTGTCCACAAAGATCTGAAATGACGGTGTCTGCTACACCTGCTGAACTGAACAGAACAGTGCCCTTGACTTTTAGCATGGCCTGCTGGTGCAAAAGCTAACAAAGTAAGCCTCAACTTATTGATTTATGGTAAAGAGAGTTCACGCGGAGGATAGCTGCGCTGAACTGAGAGGCAGTGAGAAAGAGCAGAGAGAATAGTAGAGTCAGGACGACAGTGATATTTTATCAATACAGACTCGACTTGCAGTCCAGGGATCTTTGTGATGTTTCTATACAAGCCCAGTTCTCGCTCTGCCTTCCTCCTTAATAAATAAAAATTACATTTATTCTTTATTTATTTTCCCGCTGTCTGGCTGCTCTTCCTGCAGGCCCCCGTGCTGTCAGCTCGCCTCAGCATGCGTGCAGCATGTATGTTTCTATTTCACACTGATGCCCTTTAATCATTTTCATCATTTCAGTGTGCTGACATTTTACATAAAGAGCTCTTATCATCCCTGGCTTATGCTTAATAATGAATGGTGATAATTACTGTCAGTCCGTGCATCTAACGTGCCATGGTCACATCAGTATTTTTCCTCTGAAATGTGCAGGCTTAAAGAGAAAAGAGTGTGCAATATCCACGGCTGGATAACATCATGTGAGCCATGTATTGTACCATACATGGGCATGACTCCACTTTAATGAAAGACTACATAAAGTATGAGTGGTACACCAGTTATGTCAATGAAAGCAGTGGTTCCTAACCTCAGAAATCACCCACTCGGAAAAATGACAATAAATGGTCTTAGCAGACCTTCTTTCAACAAAAACGTGATTATTTAATTTGTTCATGAAAGGTTAACTCGTATCACTGAATAAAGCAATGCTTTAAACACATCACATGTATGCATATGGGAGTTTATTTTTACCCTACATGTGTGCAGGGGCATCATAGTGGGGGTAAAAGAAGGACTGATTACCCATGGCCCCAGTGGGAGAGGCGCCCTTGATAAGTCTGGAATGAAAAGTTTGCAGCTTTTTAATTCTAAGTAATAAGTGCCATAACTAAATTAAAACTGGCTGTATAAATCAGTTGAGAGACTGAGCTTTGTATCAAAAAAATAGTGGAAACTCTCTAAGGCCCCTGTCATTTCGTTCTTAAAAAAAACGAAATCGGGGCTCCAAAAAAGAAAAGAAAGAAAGGAAAGGGAAAGAAAGCAAACTGACTTTGTAAAAAAATAGAAAACAAATCAAAAGGTGTGTGAGAGAGAGACATTGATCCAGGGAGGAAGGGAGGGGGTCCCATAGAGACTGCTTCTGCATAGGGCCCAGAATTTGATGCTACGCCCCTGTGTGTGTGTGTGTGTGTGTGTGTGTGTGTGCTGCCATGCCAGGGTAAAGTCCGGATGCTGTCTGCCTGAATGAGCACTGTCATGCAGCCACCAGCTGTCCATGCAGTGACATGGCAACACCTTGCAGTGACTCTCAGTGTTATTAGCGGCCACTAAAACAAAGCAGCGTAAGGATGAAAACATCAGCAACAAGAATAAAGGTGCACGATGCAGTATCAAAGCATAAATCCTAACACTGCTGCTGTATTCACATGTTTTTTTCCCCACAGATATGACATATCGGACTGTGGAAAGTTGCAGCGCGGAGCTAACTTGACCTTTTCTGTCATCGCAACCAAGCAAAGTCCCCAGCCCTGCAGGGATACACCGCCTTTGTTATTAATCCAGTCTGAGTGTGAGTAGATGAATGAATTTAGCAGTGTGAGTTTAGTATGAACAGAAGACAGAAGAGGAGAATAAAGGAGGGTTTGGACTCCCTGCTTCAAGCTCTGTTTGTGTGTCGTTCCATTAAACATCAGTGCAAAGCTTGTCTGTAAGATCTCCATCTTGTCTATACGATTTCAGTCTTCCTCTGTTCAGGCCTGGCTGTTGCAGTTTGGATGATAATAATCTTTTTTGCAGCTTTAGTCATCCTCTGGCAACTCTCCAGAATCAGCCATGATGTTGTTTATCTTCTGTGTATTTTTTACAAGATCTCACATATTTCCAAATCCCTGAATATTCATATTGGAGGCAGTTGTGATAAAGACAAAATAAAACAACAACAAGTAGTAATAAATAAAATTAATTACTCTCAGGTGGCACAGTGGCTCTGCAGTGGAGGGGATTGTGCTGTAAATGCAAAAATTTTGGTTTCCCACTATTCAGTAGCCAACTTTTTCTGACCGTATTAATAATTATTAATTATAGTTATTTTGATGAGAAACTGAAACTAGAAAATACTGCTGTCTCACCCTGTACTCTGGATGTGTCTCGGGGTAAAGATGAATTTACTGTAAAATGGTCAGTGTTTCCCCTAGCTTTACAGCTTTGGGGGAGGGGGACACCGACACAAACACTTAAAGGAATCATGGTGTGTGAACATTTCTTCTTCACTATCTTCACCACCCTGGTTTAAAAAACGCAGATATTTTTGTCTGCTTTTCAGGTGGTTGACCCAACATATTTTCAGATGCACACTCTCTGTCTGCTGGTGGGATTGTGCTCACCTGTGTGTGTGCGCACGTGTCTGTGTGTGTGCGTGCACATTGGGGCAGAACTCTGCTGTGCGCAATACAGAGAGCAGAGGAGAACTGTAAACACGTGACCATGTAGAGACAGAAATGACATGCCGTTGTGTAAATAAGATAAATAACATAAGGCTATTTAGTTTGTTTAGTAAAAAGACAAGATATAGACCTGTTCTATAGGAAAGGTAACCTTAAATGACTTCTGGTCTGATCTGGCGCTATATAGAAAATAAAATTCAATAAAATTAAGTTGACCTTCAAGTGGGGGCGGGTGGTGCCGTTGGCAGGGCAGGGCAACCCACTAAATGAAGTTTTATAACTAAATTTGGGAACAAGACCATGCCTTGAACACATTCCGTTCAATAAGTATTTAAGCACACTTCATCCGTTTCCTACTCCTCTGACTCAGTTTCCACATTGACTGACGTGCGCTTTACGTGTAACCACAGGCTTACCTTAATCTTAAAGTAAGACAGTTTTTATCGTATCAATTAATCAACTCACCAAGCCCACAGTCGGCTGTCGACCAAAGTCGGGCCATCGGTGAATGTCTGTCGCCCTAGTTTTTGCGGTACTTTCGCCGGCACTTTGGCATTGGCATCAGCGGCTTTTTGGCCGATTAAGCATGTTGAATTGCCGGCGGAGCTTGTCGGTGAGAGAGATCACTCTGATTCGCTGTTCAGGTTTTATTTCCTCACCCCTGTAGCGAGTGAATCTGCCTGTAGTGAAATCAGGGCTAACCGGTGCTGCTTCCTCAGGCTCCACTTCACTCAGCTGCCCGACAGATCCGCTGCTTCTTCCCACTGTAACCTGAATAACAAACAGGAGCTAGCTGGGAGCGGCTAGCGGAGCTAGCGGTGCCCAGCTAGCCCCAGTTCTCCGGAGCTGGGGCTAGCTGGGCTTGCTAGCTTGTTGGGAGTGGCACGCTCCGCTAGCCGCAGCATGACTGGAGGGAAGCACAGCCAGTTAGCCTCCGCTAGCCTCCGAGCAAGCGGGGGCTAACTGGGAGCAGCTAGCAGAGCGTTAGCAGCAGCATGACCGGAGGGAAGCACAGCCAGTTAGCCTCCGCTAGTCTCTGAGCTAGCCCCAGCTCTCCGTTTGGATCCAACCATAGCACCGAGCCCTGGTTTGTTATTCAGGTTAAAGTGGGAAGAAGCAGTGGGTTTATCGGGCAGCTGAGTGAAGTGGAGCCTGCGGAGGAAACACCGGGACCGTCTGGATGTAATAGTCCGTGGAGGTGCCGCGGTGTTCGGCTGCACAGATAGGAAACCCCTCAGCTGACAGGATGTATCACTCTCTCACTCCGCTCTCTCTCACGCAGGCGCAGAACGTACCTGCCACTTGGCTGTCGGATGTAGTCCGTGTAGTGTGTTCAAATGCAACTGACACAGGGCGCTGACACACGTGAGGCGACGTAGACAACGCAACAGTTGGCTTTCGTCGCCACTAGTTCTTTGATGTCGGTTTGGTGTGTCTGCACTTTAAATCCACTCACTCCCGACCACTTCCGGATTCCCAGCACCGCATCGGCGTCCACGCTGATGACGTCACGACGCACTCCACAGCCGATGATGCCCAGCCTTCCACATCAGCCCTCTCTCAGGGCCAGGTTGTATCAAACCATGCTCTCCCAGTTTCAGGGCTATCTCACCCATCCCTTTTTCCCCCAGCCTTCACTAGCAACCCAAGCACATGCATCCCTCCATCCCAGCATCCCTTCCTCTTCCCTTCCTTCTACCTTTCCTATTCAGTCTTCATCGGCTGCTCCAGCTCTCCAGCCCTGACATCCACCACCACAGCTCCTGCATCGATCAACGGTGGCACTATTGGCCAAAGCCTTCAAGCAGTCACTTCCCACCCGCTACAGTGCCCTCCAAAAGTATTGGAACAGTGAGGCCAATTCCTTTATTTTTGTTGTAGACTGAAAATATTTGGGTTTGACATCAAAAGATGAATATGGGACAAGAGATCAACATTTCAGCTTTTATTTCCAGGTATTTACATCTGGATCTGATATACAACTTAGAAGATAGCACCTTTTTTTTGAACCCACCCATTTTTCATGAGAGCAAAAGTATTGGAACATGTGACTGACAGGTGTGTTTTGTTGCCCAGGTGTCTCCCAATTACATTGATTATTCAAACAATAAATAGCACTGGTCATGTCAGAGCTCAGTTTCAGATTGGGTACGATAGGTTTTGCCTGTGCAGACTGCATTTAGAGGTCTATGGGTGAAAAAGAAGCAATTGTGAATCTGAGAGAAGATGGACGATCAATCAGAGCCATTGCACAAACATTGGCCATAGCCAGTACAACCATTTGGAATGTCCTGAAGAAGAAAGAAACCACTGGTGTACTAAGCAACAGATGTCGAACAGGTAGACCAAGGAAAACATCAGCAGTTGATGACAGAAACATTGTGAGAGCTGTAAAGAAAGACCCTAAAACAACTGTTAGTGACATCAGCAACAACCTCCAGAGGGCAGGAGTGAAGGTATCACAATCTACTGTTCGCAGAAGACTTCATGAACAAAAGTACAGAGGCTACACCAGAAGATGCAAACCACTCATTAGCAAGAAGTATAGGAAGGCCAGGCTGGAATTTGCCAAAAGGTACAGAGATGAGCCTCAGAAATTCTGGGAAAAAGTTTTATGGACTGATGAGACAAAGATTAACTTTTTCCAAAGTGATGGAAAGGCGAAAGTTTGGAGAAAGAAAGGATCTGCTCATGATCCCAAACATTCAAGCTCATCTGTGAAACACGGTGGAGGTAATGTCATGGCTTGGGCTTGCATGGCTTCTTCTGGGACGGGCTCTTTCATCTTGATTGATGATGTAACACATGACAGCAGCAGCAAAATGAACTCAGAAGTCTACAGAAACATTTTGTCTGCTAATTTAAAGAAAGATGCAACCAAACTGATTGGGAGATCCTTCATCATGCAGCAAGATAATGACCCAAAACACACTGCCAAAACAACAAAGGAGTTCATCAGGGGCAAGAAGTGGAAGGTTTTAGACTGGCCAAGTCAGTCTCCAGACTTAAACCCAATAGAGCATGCATTTTACCTGCTGAAGAGGAGACTGAAGGGAGTAACCCCCAAAACAAACAACAACTGAAAAAGGCTGCGGTGAAAGCCTGGAACAGCATCACAAAAGAAGAATGCAAAAGTTTGGTGATGTCAATGGGTCACAGGCTTGATGCAGTTATTGAAAGCAAAGGATTTGCAACTAAATATTAAGTCTCATTCACTTTAATCTATTTTAAGTTTATATGTTCCAATACTTTTGCTCACCTAAAAATTTTGTGTTCCATTACAAATAATGCTATCTTCTAAGTTGTGTATCAGATGCAGATGTAAATACCTGGAAATAAAAGCTGAAATGTTGATCTCTTGTCTCATATTCATCTTTTGATGTCAAACCCAAATGTTTTCAGTCTACAACAAAAGTAAACGAATTGGACTCACTGTTCCAATACTTTTGGAGGGCACTGTAGTTCTCCCTGTACCGTGACATCATCTGTTCTAGGGCTGTCCCAAACGATATTTTACAAACGATACAACAATTAATCTAGCGATTATTTTTTTCGATTAATTGACTAATTTAACAATTTAATTTAACAACCATTATATTAGCTAAATAGCCTTATGTTATTTATCTTAGTCATTTCCATCGCTACATGGTCACACGTTTACAATTCTCCGCTCTCTGTGTTGCGCGCTCGCACACACACACGCACAGAGGTGAGCGGCTGCATTCTGCGACCCGAGTGAGACAATTATTAACCGAGCCCGGCCTGAAGCTGCAGCACAGCACTGTATACACAGTCAGTCCAGTACAGCACTGCTGCTTCTGCTGCACACCTCCATTTTTTGCTCAAACCAGCGTGTCGACGCAAATAATTCAAGCCCTAATCCGTTCCGTTTTTCCCGAGGGCACGTCAGAGTTAGATGACTACCCGTCACTGATTTTTGCCCTTGCCTTACGGTTCGAGGGAAATGGGTTTTACACATACCACACTCTTTTCGCCTCTCAAGCCGCTGGACGCCTGCAGCAGTTTAACCAGGGCACATACTGGGCGGGTTCTAGACTCCAAACTCTATTGTCGGGGTTTTGCGGCTTCATCACATCGTCACAGCCATCTCATCAGTTCCACAACCGGAAAACCTTCTATCAGCCTCACAGAAAGCTATCCGTAACGATCTCGTCCAAAGCACACCATTAGCCCACCTTACTAGTCAGCGTCAGCTCCACTTTTCCTCTCTAGACGTCACGTTCATTCACAGTTTTACCACGCATTGTGTCCATAAAATGATAATAATAATGATTATAAGATGATAATAATAATGATAATAATAATAATAATAAAGATTAATAAAGAAAATTTACTTCTCTACCCACAACTACCTATTCAGGACCAGCTTCCATTAACCTAGCCACCGGCAGTTGCAAACCACTACATACATCCTCATGTTAACCAACACTTGCAAAAGGTTTCTGCTCTTACAGCAAATGCTTGCCACTGACTTTGGACCTTCTTAGCCCTGCATTCATTCTCTTCAGGCTACTCATCGCTCGTTTTCACTCTCGAAGTAAATCAACGCAGCCTCTGTGGCTGGTCACTTCCCACAGTGCTCCAAAATTCACCCTAATGCATCTACCCTCCACTTCGTCCCAGTTTCGTAATGCAACTTTATGCTTCTGACTGTCTCTCGTTCTCACTCTCAAGAATAAATAAACGTAGCCTCCGCGGCTCGTCACTTCCTGCAGCGCTCCGAATCACCCCAATGCATCTTCGACCCTCCACTTTGTCCAAGTCTTTTCTAACGCAACTTCATATCGCAACTCTCTCTCGTTCTCACTCCTGAGAAGTAAATCGAAGCAGCCTCCACAGCTGGCCACCACATTCGCTCCCACATTTGCAACAGTTGTAACCATTTCCTCCTCCCCGACCCTTGTATATCCGTCCCAGACAACCATTAATGGACAGCCTCCTGCCCATGTTTATCCCCTTCTCTCATATGTTTATCCTTCCTAAACATTTCGTAATAAACAAACTCAGCCACCCCCACCCCTTCGTCCACAACCCGCAAAATGTACCCTGTCTCTGCAGCAGCCATCCTTTCAGGGGTACAGTCGCATTTGCTTAACATGCTATTCATGCAGACACTCCCCCTGGCCTCAGATCTGCACCAATCCATCAATCCGAGTGTCACGTAGCCTCAATTGCTCTTGCTTTCCCGTTATTATTCCAGATATTCTGACAATTGGCACCAGCTTCCGACCTTTCGCACAAAAGCACTGTAACCGTTTATGGGCATAAAATTATTGACCACATTAAAATTCCAGGGCGCAGTTGTCTTTAGTAGACATCACACATATGCGCTATGATTCGAAACTCCCATGCACTCTTGAAGCTCTCTTTGGGGCTCTATCCGAAGCCGAGCTCACAAAGAGACAACTCCTTCACTCAGTCTCACTCCCAGGATCCCTTCCGTGTTCCTGCCTTTGACTCAAAACGTTAATCACCGTGCTCGCCAGCTACCTGGAAACTCAGCCTTCACCCCTCAACCCTCAGTCTTCCATCCCTTCATCCCTCAAACCTCATACCTTCATTCCTCACTCTACACCCCTTTACATGGATGGGTGTATTGCGCTCATACACTTCCGCCAAATCCCGTCCAGATCCGGAATATCCCCATAGCTATACTTGGGGCATTTGTTTCATTTCGTTCTGTCTCAAGACAGGGAATCTCCAACCATCTCATTAAAATTCTCGGTTGTTGGTCATCTCTTGCCTACCTCAAGTACATCCACAACAATCTGGGCGACCTCAGAAATGCCCATGCCAACCTTTGCTCTTGAAGTTCTCTTGGGGGCTCTGATCGTACCTCAGAGATTGAAGAGACGGCTCCCCCAACCAGAGTCTCAACTTCCTGGTACCAACCACCAAGCATCCGTCCATCCATCCGTCCATCCACCCAGCCATAACCCTCTTTCCTCCTGTCATACCTTCACCCCTTCTCCCCCTCATCCCTCCTTCCCTCGACCCTCATCCCTTCATCCCTCATCCCTCAAACCTCATCCCTTCAACCTCAACCCCTCATCCCTTCATCCCTCACCCCTCCATCCCTCAACCCTCATCCCTCATCCCCTGACCCTCATCCCTTCATCCCTCAACCCTCTCCTCCTCAGTCATGACTACTCATCATCCATAACATGTAATAAATTGGTGTGGTCTTGTTAGTGGACATAATGGTAGGGGAAACACTGACGATAGTAAAGTCAGAAGGTCAGGACAGGCAAAGGTTCTTTTTAGGCTTCATTCACAGCATAAACAGTCGTGTCCTTTACACTAGGGCAGCCTGCACATCCAGACTCCTCAAACGGCTGGAGGAGTTGCTAGCATGGGCCTGCATTAAAATCAAGCCCACCAAGTCTCGCAGTCTGTCGATCCGGAATGGGGCAAGAAACGACAACACCCTCTTCACTGTGGATCGCAAAAGAATTCCCCTACTGGTAGAAGAACCTGTAAGAAGCCTCGGCAGACTCTACGAGGTTGACTGGTCTGACAAAAACATCTACTGCTTCAACTGTCACAACCCAACTTCAGGACGGCCTGCACAAGATCAACCAGTGCTTCCTGCCAGGGAAATTCAAGGTTTGGTGTTACCAAAAGCCAACAATTTCATCCGGAAGTGGCTTGGCCTTCCTCGATGCTTCTCCACCACAGCACTCTTTGGGAAAAACACCTTACAGCTTCCACTGCAGTCAGTCAGCCTGGGGTACAAAAAGGAGAAGGGGAGGCTCTTATTCAAGCAGTAGACCAGGCCATAGACCGGCTAAAACATCAGGAAATTGTTGGTTTTACACAACATGGCAGAGCTGGCCTAGGATGGGGAGCAGTGCCAAAGAGATGGTCCAAAGCCACCAAGAAGGAGAGGAAAGATCTCGTCATCCCCGAAGTTACCAGGATGGAAGAGGAAGGCTACAAGATCACAGCTGTGAGCCAAGGCAGATGGACCACTTGGGAGGCCGTGACCAATAGGACCATCACTTGGGCTGACATGTGGAGGACACCCCAGGCCAGACTGAGTTTCCGGATCAGGGCAACCTACGACCTGCTCCCTAGCCAACAGAACCTTCTCGCCTTGTACAGCTCAGAAGAACCCTGCCAGCACTGCAACATCTCAAACCCAAACCTGAAGCACATCCTCTCCGGCTGCAAGACGGCAATGTCACAGGGCAGGTACAGATGACGGCATGACAAGGTCAGCTAGCAGAGACACTGGAGGCCCGCAGGCTGGAAGTACAACCCAGACGTGGATCCAGTTGCACCAAGAGCAAGCGGTCCCTCCTATCACTGGGAGGCGAGTGGCAGTTAGCGACCGACCTTGACCGCCAGCTGCAATTCCCTGCAGAGATCACCATATCATCTCTACGTCCAGACATCGTGCTCTGGTCAGTTCCTGCCAGAACAGTTATTATGGTAGAGCTGACCTCCCATGGGAAGAAGAGATGAAGGCTGCATATGAGAGAAAGAAGGAGAGGTACGCGGAACTGTCAGCCACGTGCTCGCAAGATAGGTGGAGAGCATTCACTTTCCCAGTTGAAGTCGGGTGCAGGGGGCTTTACTGGAACATCCACACAGCAGCTCCTGAAAACTCTCGGAGCTACAGGTCCCAAAAGCGGGCCCTCCAAGATCTGGTGGAGGAGGCGGAACAAGGGAGCTTTTGGATCTGGCTCTGGAGGAAAGACAAGGCGTGGGGAAAGGAAGGATCCTAAGCAGGCGGCAGGGGGTGGTAGGGCGATGTCCCTTCCGCTGCCTCACCACCCAAAGATGTTCCGGGAATAATGGGGCGAAACATGTGAGAAGGGTGGCTTCCAGCTGATGACCCTGCAGCCTGCACAATGGCACTGTGGGAGGTGACAGGCAGGAATGCCAAGCAGGTAGAACCACCTGTGCTTACACCCGGGGGAGAGTGTTTTTAACACTTTTTTTTTTTTGTAACACTAAATGCTGCGGTTACTTCATCAGTAGGTAACTCACAGACTGGGCACTGATGCAAGACGCTGAAATAGACTTTTACAAACCTTTTGCCAAAATACAAATCATTTATTCACTTTGTCCCTCTCTTTCTTCACTATCTGTATGTAGAAGTTAGACTGTATAAATGCTTCACATACACCAGGCATTAATATCATTGCCACAGAGATAACTTGGTTAGATGGAGTGTGTGTGTGTGTATATGTACATGTATGTGTATGGGTGTGTGTGTGTGTGTGAGAGAGAGAGAGAGAGAGAGAGAGAGAGAGAGAGAGAGAGAGAGACAGAGAGAGCACAAGTACATTTCTGCTTGCCTGCTTGCATCTGTGTGGATTGTGTTTGTATGTGTGTTTGAATTTTCATCAGATGAGAAATGAGTTATCAGCCCCTGCCATCCCCCCACCCCCTCCCTCACCACATATTAATTACATCAGGCCTATGATATATAGACAGATTACAGGGTGTAAAATGCATTATTTCCTTATGGAAACACGCCCCAGGAGAGATCCATCAGCCTGCATCACAGTCAGTTTGGAGCTCACTACATCATCAGTACATGGGCCTCCAGCGTACCTGGTACAGTCAGAGGAATCTATCCAGTGATGCACTGTATGAATTCAAGACTGTCCTCACCAGAAACATTTCCAGCAACTTTCCAGCTGCTTAAATAAGCAGACGATTAGGTTTACTCGCTGACCGTTGTCTCTCAGAGCAGGAGGAGAGCATTTAGTAAGGCGATTGTTTAGCAAACAAAGCAAATGACTTGGACACAGTGGGCTAGCAGTGGCAGAACAATGGTAACGATAATGTAACCCTCGTATTAGCACAGGCAGAGCTCTTGACTGGACTATTTGGGTAATACTCCTCCAATCATGAGCATGCATAAACTTAACCAGCCAATCAGGATGTGCCTACCCAAATACATGCAGAACCCACATTATATCAGAGGACTAATTCTGGCCAGCAGACATCCTATATCCTCTTCAGCGAGTGGCGTAGGAGCGACAGGGCCCTTAGGTAGAGGGCTCTGCCTGTGCTAATAGAACTAGGGTTACAATACAATAACCTTCTTTCTTTCTCTCACGGGCTTCGCCATCTACTGAACTCTTTGGGTACAGTGGGTAGAGCCCAGTGAATGAATGCCCTGTCAAGACATAACATCGACCCCACCACACTGATCCTGACATAGTGCGCAAATCTTAAGTACTGAAGAGAATAAGAATAAGTCAGTCAATCTGAACATATCTGGGTAGGCATGTTTTGATTGGCCAGTTTATGCAAACATCAGTGTGCAAATGCATGCTGGTGATTGGAGGGGTATTACACATATAGTCCAGTAGAGAGTAGAGCCTGTGTGAGATAGAGCAGTGTTGGTTGAGGTGGCCAGGCTGAGACCAACAAGCATGACCCTGAGTCATGGTCAGTTTTTTTTTTCTTTTCAGCACTTTAGGCTGAATACTCAGTAGTCACTTACTCTTTTATTTACTCACTTAAGCAACAGTGACACCCTGCTCACAAGTATAACCAGGAGGGCACCATCTGGAGAGGCAAACCAGGCAAATAATTTGAATAATTTGAATTTGAAAAAAGGGGCGTCTTATGGCCACTCATATTGGCCCATCTTCCAATGACCTCCCCCTTAAACCTTCCATAAAGGCACTTTACAGTGCATTGCCCAGCGCAGCAGGGATTTGCATTTCTATTACAATAAGGCTGGTGACAAATAAATTGATGGTGGCTTGTCTTGAGTGATGATGTCTAAAATCAGAGGGCTTATCCATGGCTAACGCCCCCTGTTATTTTTGTTGCATGTGTTTTTCCACAGCAGGGCAGGTGAAATAAGTTTACCTGTTGGAGGTGAGCTGTTTGCAAAGGTGCAGAACCTGTTGTCTGCCGCTTTAAATCTAACATCTCACTGTGGCTGTTTCTGCTTTCACTTTCCTCTCTGCCATATTATCAGACTTGCCTTTTCTGATTTCCTATAGATTCTTCACAATAAAAGTCCCCTTTTATTTTGTAATGTATAAACTTTTATTGTGAACCATCAAAATAAGGAAATGTTGAGTTTTCGAGCAGCAACTTCACACTTCTGATACAGGGGATAGCGAACAGGAAAACAGTAAAATAAAGCAGATATCTAAAGTAAAAACAGGATGCAGGAGAGAAACTAAACTCCAAACCACAGAGATTCAGTTGGAAGCTACAAAAGCACTGAGACTTTTGAAAACACCTTTCTCTCTGGTTTCCTGCAGGTAGAGGTGAGAAGATTATCGCATGGCTATGGCATGACTTTACTTGGTGCAGCCAAGAGTGCTTGTGGAAAAAGGGTAATAGAAGACAAAGTGACTATGTGAGCCATGTAGTTAAAAGTGCACAACTAGTAAAAGTAAAAAAAGAAAAAATAATAATTCATAATATGCATAACAATGTATAAAATGTGAATAAAATACAGATGTGGTGCATACATGTTACCGAATGCCTGTCTAAATACATGCACTTTTAGCTCGCTTTTAAAAGAAACCACAGAGTCAACAGACCATTAGGGAGCAGGCAGTATTCCAAGATTTAGGTCCTACAGCTGCAAAATCTCGATCACCACGGGTCTTAAGGCGAGTGTGAGGGACAGATAACAAATTTAATGTATTTCAACAAAGAGAGCAAGCTGAAGAATACGGGTGAAGAAGTTCAGCCACATAAGAGGGAGCCTGATCGCGTAATGCTCTGTAAGTAAGAATGAGAATTTTGGAAGTTCCCATGTTGTGCTTGGCACCTACTGATTAAAATTAAGAGGGTTAGCCCTGAAGTTAGTGAGCAAAGTTAGCCTATTAAACTTTATTTTGCAGGTATTGGTACTGTAACTGTTATTTAAATTATTGCTCTTGGCTTAGGTTTCATTTATTATGTGAATTTATTAATAGTGTTTACAGTAACAATACTGTACAGAAAGTATACTTTATATAAAGGACTACTTTGCAAGCCTCCCAGCCCCCAACAAATATTCTCTTAATTTATCTGATGATGAGCTGACTGAGAGCAGGTGGAATGGGCCAAAATAAAGTGATGCTGCAGCAGCATGACTTGAGTAAGAGTGCATTTTATGACTTCCAACGTATTATTAATAAAAAAAGAGGCCTATGTTATAAGGCTGTGCAATTAATCGTCTGGTGATCGCGATTATGATTTTGAGGTCAAATGATTTCAAAATTAATGAAATCGAGGGTAAACGATTTTTGGTCATGGATGCCTGGAGATGTTATTTTGTCTTCTATGGAAGCTGCGCATGCACAATACCACCCCCTCCCCTCCTCTCCTCTATTCAGTCCACGAGCCAGTCAAGTAGGTGAACTACGAGTAATGCGAGGGGCAGGTGAGATTTTTTCTTTTTTTTTTCTTTTTAAAAACTGTGCAGAAAATGGCAGAGGGAGAGCGAGAGAGGTTGTTCTGTGTGTGTGTGTGTGTGTGTGTGTGTGTGTGTGTGTGTGCGTGCATCGGGGCTGAACTCCGGTACAGAGAGCAGAGGAGAATTGTAAACGCGCGACCATGTAGAGACAGAAATGACATGCCGTCGTGTAAACCATATAAGTCATCACGTGCGCCGCATAATCGTTTGTATAATCGTGATTTCAATTTTGACCAAAATAATCGTGATCAGAGACAGATGGTTTAAATGGGCTAGCAGGACTAAGCCCTGCCTATCTTTTACAATAAAGACGAGAAAATTATTAAATTAAAGAAAATATTAAAATATTAGTTATTGAGCCTTAAACTGATTGTTTTTGGTAGAACCTATAGCAGCAACAGCACTAAAAAAAACCCGCAGGATTTATCTGATTTTTTACAGCCCATACTCCTAGAATCAGCTTCCAATCATTGTTGTCACATCGTGAGTGACAGGTGTCGTGACAAGCCCCCTTGATTTACTGTCCAGTTGGACTAAATTAATTCAGCCCAGGCCACTGACTTTTGGCCAGTGACCGTGCGTGGAAGTACAGTGAGGGCCTGCCCGCTGTTACTGTAGTGGGAGAGTGAGCGTTGAGTCTTGCGAATTGCGTTAGCATCATGCTGAACGAGGTGGATTATTTTAAATGCTGTCTATCAAGCGGGACCTCATCCAAAAATCATCAGACTTAAATGACTTGGTGATTAACCCGTTTGCATCCCAGACAGGCTGTCGATGTGAGCTTCTCTTCAAATAAGGTGGGCCCAAGCCCTAACCTCTTAGGGACATACTCTCACCTACCCTATGACAAATATCTGACTGATGGGACGAACTGAAAACAGCAGCATGTCTGCAAGGCTCAAGGACAATGATCGGTTATTGATCTTCTGTATTGTATTCATAAAGCTATTATCTACATTATGTCCATGTGCAGCAGAGTGTGTCCTCAAAATGCAAACATTTTTGTAGTTAGCCTAATTCTCTAGTTTTGCTGTAGTGCATTGTTGCTGTAACCTGGTACTGTATCTCAGTATGTTACTGTTACTGCAGCTGAACTAACGATCAGTATAGGCCATGGGCATAATGCGTTAGCCCTCCCACCCAATTTCACCACGAGCCGCTACTGATCGTGATTGTGATTTTTTTCATAATCGAGCAGCCCTACTATGTTACTGAAAATGACATAGTCTAGCTTTTAAGTTATCTCTCAGTAGAAGCTCCTAACAGGCTTGTGACCAGAAGTGATTGTGACCAAATTCCTTGTGTATAAAACGTGATAAAAACAGACAAAAATTGAATTTCCCCCCGGGGATTTATAAAGTATATAAAATTAAAAATTAAATTTCAGAACACACTAAAATACACAATGTTGACACTGCACACTTGCAAAATATGTGTTTTCCTGCTTAAAAACTGAAATGAATGTTTCCATACTAGGAAATAGTGACCCAGAAGGTTTGGGATGGCTGATGGGGCTACCAAGATTTGGTCTATGACAGCCTTTGACACTTCTGACCACCCCTCAGCTCCACCCCTGACACCAAAGTACCACTGTTCACAGACCCCTGTCTGCTTTTTATGTAACCATGACTACTATTTTCACCTTAACCATGTACTTTTAATTGCCTAAACTTGGCCTCAACAATAAAGGTGGTTGATCAGATAACAACCATGTGAATCACTGTTATGGAAAGACACTGACAAACAATGGGCCTCACTCACAAATTTATTTTTTTCCCTTAAATGTGCCCTTGAGAAAGGTCCTAAGAAAAGTCTTTCAGAAGTCTGTCAAATTCATGACATGTTCTTAAACTGCAGAACTGTTGGCAGCTGTGTTCTTATAATGATGAATCTCACTGTCATTTGAAACTGAAAGCATGTGTCAGTTGATCCTAATTAGCATAGGTAAACACCCTGCCATTCCTCATAAAAGGGCAAGAGACTGCAGGGCAGTGTGCACACATAGAAAGTGTAAAGTTCAGAGAACTAAGCCAAGAATGCCCGAACTGAAGCCTCAAGAGGGTAAATCACTGGACTCTGAACGTGAAAAAAATAGTTCTGAAGTGGAGGTACTTCTGCAGGAAGTGAATGCCAAATGAGCTGTCATATGTAGTAGCGTCAGTACTGGATATAAAATAACACAAAAGAAATGATGAATTGGGTGCTCTTACTGTTTCAGTAAAATGTTGTATCTGATGAAGGTTGCACAACTGATGAAGCATCCTATACTGTAAAGCCCTCTGCAACCTGGCTCCCTTCCTACCTGCCTGAGCTCCTCCACCGGCACACTCCCTCCCACACTCTCAGGTCTGTTGATGCCAGCCTCCTGCATCCCCTCTTGTCTTGTGTCTTGTGCCAGCTTTCACAAGTGAGGTGGCAGGTTGTGTCTGAGGTTGCTGAGCAACGTTAACAAGCACTGTATCATAGCCTATTTACCTGAAATCCTGAGTGCAGAGCTGAACTTCCAGACGCTGACTGCGTGTAGGCCTATAGTCCATGGGACAGATGTAAGGCTCTGGAAGCCCTATACTAAAATTAACAACTTCTCCATATTTATCATAGACTGATATTTATGGAAGAAGGGAAAGATATCTGCCGGCTGTGATTGGTTGTTGCTCATTACATGACATGCGGTGCACACAGCCGTTGCGCCCAGAAAAACAGGCGCTTGGGAATACATGCATGGCACAATGGCGTCGCTCTGGTGTTTGAGTACGCCTGCCACACGTCTACATTGAAGACAATGAATTTGAGGGTGCAAAAAACGCAGCATGTGTATGACTCCTCTGTGGGTTTTACAAAGAAAGTTTTCAGTGAATGAGGCCCAGTGTCGTCCTGCTGAAAGGATAAGGTCAGATCAGACGATACTATGATGGGTAGTTCTGGAGAGCAATGACAAATAACCTTTTTAGTTTGGTGGACTTGTTGATGAATTCATACACTGCACTCTCAGCTTGTTGCAGTCTGAGCTGCTGTGACTCAGAGGAGAAGCTCTTCACAAAGTGAGCTGAGTACAAACTCTGAGTTTGACCTTATTAGTTGGATGGTTCTTTGTTGCTGCAGCTATTGGAACAGGTTGGCAGGTTTGCCTGCGTTTATCAGAGCATATTAGACCTTCGCTGGGCTTCTATTAAACTTAATGAACATTTAAATCCTTTAATGGATTGAAGGGAATTGAGAGCGGCAAATTATCTGCTAGACGCTCTCCGCTAGTGTTGATAAAGACACCCGCCGATGGAACTTGAAGAGTCGCATTTGAGACAGCAGCCTCCCCCTCTTTCCCTCTCTTCATCTCACTTTGTTCTCTCCCGTGACTGTCTCACTCTCTCCTTGTTCCTCTCTTTCATTCCTTCTCTCTCTTTTTGCCCGTGTATCCCTCTATCACACAGCCTCTCTTTTGTTTCTAACACACGCTGTGTTCCTCTGTCTGTCTGTAGAGGAGAGGAGGCTGTTGCTGCGGAGCCAGATCTCCATCATTCATCAGTCCCCATGAAGGGAACATCATAGAGATCTCTGTCTAGGAGGGATGTGCTAACACAACCACAACAGCAGCCCATTACAGAGCTGTCAGCCATTGCCCAACCTTTTCTCCCTGTCTCTCACTCCTGCTTTATCCACAGCCATCTCAGTGAAGGATCTTCTACCCCACATACGAGCAGAGCAGAGAAACAAAAATTACCCACAATGCAGCTGCAATCACAGAGCTTGGCAGAGCTGGCCCAGGGGCTACAGAATCCTGGCCAGCCCAGCATCAGGTCCTGCTAATGGGTGGAAAGGGCTCAAGAGAGGCCCATGCTTTTTGAGGCCTTGCCTGCTTCTGGCCACAGATCAGGAGGACTGGCAGACCCAGCTGTATTGATCTGGTAGCTCCTATATTCCTGTCGACAGCTGGCTAACAAGGCTGATGTCTCAATAAAGACCTGTGCCTTGGGGAGATATGGGGGAGCAGCCGGTCGGCCAACAGCAACCTGTGTTAAGATAAACAGCAGACAGATGAAGGGAAAGGTTCACGCCCTCTTTGCTTCTTTAATGTGCTCCCACAACACTGCACATACAGGCTTCACCCCTCAGGGTGACAATGGAAATGGTTACTGTTGAGCTGATTGTGAGAATGGCTCATGAGTTCAGGGAAAAAACACAATTTCAACAATTACTGCCGTGACTGGTGAGGCATGATTTTGCTTTTATTGCTCTTAAAGTCATACAAAGAAGTAAACTGCAGAAATTTACAAGCAAAGCATTAATAATTAAGCTTACATTTTAGCAATGATTTTATAGAGTCAAGGTGAAATCATGAGTAAATAATACAGAACTCTGTTAGCAGTGGTAAAGTTGAGAGTATATGTAGTAGGGATGGGTCAAAAAAAAAAAATACAGCATAGTATCGCAATATTTTGTTTGGCAATATTGTATCGATACATGGACACAAAGTTTCATTTTTTTATTATATAAATGATTATTATTGCAAATACAAATTAAATTTGTAGTAGCCTACTAGAATAATAAAATCAGTTGCTAGATTGCTGCAATAAAATCAACTGCAGTGAAATGAATAGACTTAAAACTTTTTCTTATTAGATGAAAACAGATGGTCACTAAGTTTCCTTTGGGGAAATAATTTTCAGCTGAAATATGGTAATAAATTGCAATATATCGCAATCAGTCTTTCTACAGCTTTAAGACTTTTTAATGCCACTTGTAATAACATTTTAGACCAATTTTACTTAAAAATTGAAGGAAGATAAACTGAACTGAAGTGGCAGCAATTGTTTAAGGTTAGTAAAAATTTTGCCCAAATGTTTATTGTAACATAAAACATGACTTTTTGTCCTGTGGTGGAGACAAGGGGAAAACAGAACTGAGAAATACCACCAGCTGGTTTTTTTGGGCAATGTGGGATTTCATGCCACAGAATCCTAGATAAACAGCCAATTTTCACTGAATGTGCAGTTCCCTGTGTCATCCAGAGAAGCTTGCAGATAGGGTCTCCTCTGCTCTGAGCATCCTGGGTAGAAACAAAATGTGAGTGTTGTTGCTTCCAGAGGGACAAAATACACAGTGCTTGCTCTGTGCAACGAGGAAGGTCTGAATCTAATTACAATTATTGTCATTATTGATTACAGAGTTCCTATAGCATGTTAGATTTAAGAAGTTTTTAATGCCTCTCAGAGTGAAATTTAAAACCAATTTTACAATAACCAATACTAAAGGAAAACAAAACATGAACCAAAATAAATTACTAAGGGTTAGGGTCAATTTAAGACAGATTCATTGTTGTAACATAAAACATGACCGTTGTGGTCAAGTTAAAAAGTTAGATGATCTACTTCAATTGCTGAAAAAAATACTAAAACTTTCTAGAGGGAAACTCATGGAAATCAATGAACATATTATGATATTTTAAAAGTATCCATTATTATTTTGAAAAATTGAAATGAAAAATTTTGTTCATTTGTCATTTGATTGGATGTGATATATGTATATGAGTGATGTTGGTTCCTCTATTCTGAGCGATGTGATCTTAAATATGAGAGCCATTCAGAAAATATATGAATAAAATAGAACAATCAATCAATTGATTGAGATTTACAGTGCCACTCATGCTGCAGCTATCAATTGAATTCTACCAATGAATTAATCAATTTGTGGAGTGACCAGAAATCAGAAATAATTGTGCTTTATTAACAAGCAACAGGAAATATATTTAAAAAGAAAATTAGATTAGATAATTATGTATAGCTGTGAGGGGAGTACTGTAAATACATGAATTTTGTACAGAAAATAAAATGCTGCAGTCAGTTTGTGAAAGCTTAACCAGCCACCATATTATTTTACTATGTTAAAAGGGCAACAAGATTTTCAAACAACTTGGTGACCTGTGTCACCACAGTATGGAAAGTTTGTGCAGATGAACAGTGCTTGTCTTCCCTCTGTGCTGCCCGCAGCACCCATTCATTCGGAAAACTTTTGTCGGTGGATAAGCAGGGAGCTCCAGGTGCTGGCAGCCTGGAGAGAGGCTAACTTGAATGTAACAATAATGTTACTTTGTGTCAAGTTCGTTCTGTGGACTGGATGTGTATGTGCTGTGATGTGGTATGTTAATTTGTTTTTGAAGTAATGTTAGACACACTGTAAAGAATTCCTCTGTTTTGAGCATGGATTTATGACTTACGGTGTCAGTCACCAATGAAAAAAGACGTCCTTTCACGTTGAAATAATATGCGGCTTGTACTGACGTAGTGTGTTTATTTTGAAAGAGACTGTATGCAAACTGTACATTTCCTGTGAAAACGGAAGTGTATTTTGAAAACTGACAATGTAGGCAACAGGCAGAAATTGAGACAGAGTCCTAGAACGTCAACAACCAACGCAACCAAAGTAGCTTGTATGTCCATGACCAAATGTCGATATGTGACGAGGTCAAAGCGAGAATATTTTGGTTGTCGAAATAACACAAAACATTTAAATTTTCAATAACGTAACGTAGTGTCTCTGGTGATTCCCACCCCTTATATGCAGGTATACTGGGTTCACCCTCCTATGTCTCTGGCCGTTTATGATATACCTATCTATTAGCCAAAAAGTCACTGGAATATATAGAGTATACCCACTACCACCTCCTCGGTAACGTTCCCATCTACACCCACCTCATCAACTAGCACTACACCACTGTGTGTCAGCGCAGAACACAGGCCCTTACACACTTTTGCTAGAGCCTAGCACATCTACTACACAAACAAAAGAAACACCCTGACAGACTGACTAATGAGGCTGATGATCTATTTTTGATGCATGAAACATTAGGATATGGTTTGGCTGCTCTGTGCAGTGAGGAGGTGGAGACAGGCAGCTCAACGAGTCAATAAAAGGCATTTGGAGCTAAAATATGAGACCTGTGAAGGGAAACATCTTTCCTCGTCAGCGAGCCTGCTTAAGTGTCCTTGAGCAAGACATCAAGGACTACACACTTCAGTAAATTCAGCTTAATATATTTTCTCTGTAATCTGTTGCAGAAAGGTCTCCCCTCCAAGCTATTAATTATAACAAGTTCTGCATTTTCTCTCATGTGATTTTACTAAACGTGTAGCAGTTGCTCTACTAACTGAGGAGAGATCAGTACAAACAGCAGCGTCTGCGGTAGCACTGATCAAAATCAAAAGCCTCTCTGTCTCTCTTTTTTTTTTCCATGGACAAAAATTTGTCTTTGCCTTTTATTGCACAAAGAAAAAAAACTGCAGCTCCCAGCAGTCTGGCTCCTTTCAACTTTTCCCTCTTCATTTCCTGTTTCTCCTGCAATTTTGTTGCTTTTAAATTACATGTTTAAATCTTAGAATAATGAAAAAAAGGGAAAATCTTTGTTGCTTTAGTTTTCTTCATTCCCTGCTTCTGTGTCTCTCTCCCCCCTTGGTCCTCCTGCAGCAGAGGTATATGGGAATAATCATCCACCTACAGTTTGCTCATTAGCAACGAGGCCTGCGCTCTGCATGGGTCTTTTCATGTTCCTCAGTACTAACAACAACCTGAAGGAACGCTCTCTGTCCTCGCTGGGAATGTGACAGTGTGAAACAGTGTGCAGGAGTTGAATCAGGGACAGTGCCCGTAGACAGGAGGGGCTGCTCAGGGAAACATCACCTCCATCCACACAAATGATTCAGTACGCACTACAAACGTGGGCGCAACAAGATACAGTCAGGTTGAGCTTCCTTTCTTGCTCCCTGTGTGTGGTTGGCCTACACTGATTTATCTGAAGGCTAATTTAAATACTCATAACCAGTTATTGTGCCAATGACTTTAATGAGGCCATTTTCATTCCTAAAAATAACACTGGTTCTGTGTTTCCCCTCAGAATTGTTTCCTTGAAAACATTCTTAAAGCACCATCTGTTCTGAGGGACTTTGACTGCAGTGGTGATGTTTGGAGTTTATATCTTCCTTAGACTTCACAGGACGAAAGTTCTGGTTCTAGGACATAAGTGTCATGTTTGTTGTTTCTCTTGTCAGCAAGAAGTGTCTGAAACAAGTGAGACTCTCAACTTTGCCATGTACTGCAGGAAAACACCCCAACCTGTGGAGACACAAAGTGTTCAAAAAGTAAAAAAAAAAAAAAAATATATATATATATATATGTATATATATATATATATATATATATAAACACATTATATAATAAATAACTTTTCAATGCATAGAGCAAAATGTGCCAAACACATACAGTATGTACATATAACAATGTAACTGTCTAGGCTCATTACCGTAAAATGGATTCCATCTCACCATAGCAATTGCTTTGTTCTGAATTAGCAAAGAGCCAATCAACCTGCTCTGCCCTCTGTGTGAACTTTGTCATATGTTATGATGAAAAGTGGTATTATGAAATAAAATGGTCATCTGGAAAAAGGGCACTCGAAAACAAAACAGACTTTGAAGGGAAAAATAAACATTCTGAAATTAAAGCTGGAATGAGATTAAATAAAAAAGACTTGCAGTAAAATTTCATCATAAAGCAGCAGGCGTTTTAAAAATGTATGGGTTTATTTTACAATTTCATGGTTAAATTTTTTTATATTCTCCATATTTATTCATTTAATTTTGAACACATTATTACTACCTATATAAAAAAATATTTTTGAATTAAGTGGCTACACAATTCACACATACGTTATGTCACCCATATTTAACAGCAGAGGATCAGAAAAATTGGGGAAAAAGAAAGATGGACGATGTGTAAAAGGCAGCCAGGGGTTTGTAGTTTTAGCGTCACTGGATTTTCACAATTTTGTCGCTGTCCAATAAAAACCATGTATCTTTTTTATTTTTATGTATTTATTTTAATTTAGAGATTAACTGAAGAATTAAGGATTGAGGACAATTATTATTATTATTATTAATAATATTATAGGACTAAATAAACCATTTAAACACCCATTGGATTATCTGAAAATTGCAATGTAAAACAGGTGAAAATGGACCTGTTACTATTAGCTCATGAAGAGTTTCGGAAATACATGAGTTTCAGAGTGACAGTGTGCACCTTAAAGCGCTTTCTGAAAGTTGTTTTTTTGTACGTTTTAAAAAAATAAGTTTTGCAGTGAAATACTCTACAGTTTACCTCTGATACAACATTTACCATGATGTTTGCGATGAAAAGAAAGTAAAGTTTTCCATCAGCTTATAGGTGCTAAACTCCATCCCTGCAAATGAAATATGTGGGTAAACTGAGCTGATGAGGCTTTACCTTCCTCTACTACATCCCTGCTGGTCATACTGATCGCAGCCGCTTCTCCTTTTTCTTTCTCTGGATAGAAATAAACAAAAATGTGATTCTATAATAATTACTGTGTCTCTGGGGCACACAATGGAGTCATATTTTCACGTGTTCTTTTGAAATAAAACACATTATGAGATGTTAAAATATTAAAACTAGCTTTCCCTTTGTCTCATTGTTTTCCCTTACTATACATACACACACATATGTACATGCACACACTTATGTGCGCAGCAGTCTGCACACAGATAAATGACGGGGTTTGAAGGACACTTGTGTTAAGATGTGGACAAGATCAAATACTCAGATATACAATTCAAACCCTCACAGTGTCAGTAAGGAGTGGTGGTGGAGTGTGTAGTCAGCCCTTTAAACCCCCCCGGCCATTTGTGTCTACACAAAACGATATGATATGAAATGATATGACTGCAAACATGAACAATGAACAGAAACAAAATGGCTGGCCATTGCTCCTGCTCGTCTATCAAATATATGTACAAAAATACACAGAGTCTGTGTTCTCTGAGTGCTCGACCGTTATGTATGTATGACGCAGTGTGTGTGTGTCTTGTCAAATGAAGCTCTGCATGGTTGTGTAAGCAGGTGCCTGCTTCTCTACCAATTTATCTCTTCCATGTACATGTAATATCTGTAATTGTCCTCCAGTTGCAATGCAGCCAAACCAAAGCAAAGAGGTGAAAATACATTTTGGGAATCATTTTTTAAATGCATTCAGTTATCATTTAGACATCAACTGCTGGTTTGGGCTCGATAACTGTTTTGCCCCTAATCACTTCCAATAGAATGAAAAGCAGTGGTTACACTTGCAGGATCTGGAAAAATTGAAAAAAAAAAAAAAAAATTTCTTGTGTTTATTTCTATGAATTAGTGTGTGTGATTAGAGCAAAATCTAATTTTGGGGAACATTATATTCACATCTCTCTGGTGACTTTTTAAATAATTTGCATTGATTAAAATGTTAAATAACTAAATAGGACCAAGTATGTTAGCCGAGTTTTTTAAGCTGCACAATCTCATGACAGAACAAATAAGAGTTTGGTTTTGGGGAGGCCCAAAAAAACTGAACATTTTAAATCTTTGCTTACAACTTTGCAACATTTTATTAGGAGCCTATAGAATATTCCAAGCCCTCAAACTAATCAGACAATTTAAAGGGATGCACAAAATAAATTATGAATGTATTCTGTACGGTTCAATTACTGGTTATTATTAGTAGGATAACAATAGGATAAAAAAAAACCAAAAAAACGTTTTTTGTTTTTGTTTTGTTTTGTTTTTTTGCCACATGATATTCCTTGTGTTTTGAAGGTGATTTCCAGTCCTGAGTCATTTTAGGAAATTGTTTGGGCTCAAAATTAAACTGTCGGGGTAAAGATATCACCACAGTGCCCCCTGTTTGATTCCACTCGGTGAACTTTTTTTGCATATCATATCCCTCTCCTGTCTATATCGATACTGTCAACTATGAATTTAAGGTAAAGATTACACAAAAAAAGAAACATTGGTTTGAAAAATAAATACTGGAGGAAAACACAACTATTCAGTCTATTTTTAAATCACATAATGGAACATTTAGGTTTCAAAATGTGCCTCACAATCTGCATTAAATATATTTATAAGACTTACTGTACACACATTATATATGGACAGAATCAGTATTAATTCTAATAAATAATAAGATACTGATTGAAAAGACTTAACATAGGAAACAATCTGTTGTGGTGAATTAGTTTTTAGTAGCGGTTTGTGCTCAGAGTGACCAACTGTTCAGTAACGCAGCTGTCCTTCCTGCAGATTAGGTCCATGGGAACACATTCACACCTGCAGACAAATCACGGACATTAAAACAAATCTAATGAAAATGGGACTTTTTCCATAAGCAGCTCTTCTGACAGACCTGGAAACCGACGTGTTTTCAATGAGGATAAAAGTCCTTAAACTAGATTCTTTAACTCAGTAAGCTGACAGACAGCGACAGGGCAAAAAGTTTATTAATCTTATCACACTGAATCGTTAATCACAAAGAACTCAATCAACACAGGAGAGGCTGAATGAATTTGAATATCAAAGAAACAAGTGAGGGAAAGATGGGGACATCTTACATGGAAGGCATTCAGTAAAACTATGGTCCAAACAGGAGCAGCTGTAAAGAAAAGGAAATTAAATCCAATATGCAAGTAACACAGAATGTTAATGGCTGGTTGTACATGTGGTGATTGCTGAGACAACAAACACAAGAACATCTTGACCGGACCGACAAGCTGTCAGTCTGCATGGCGGTCCTTGCTTCCTGCTCTGTCTGACCTGAGGTGGCCCAACTCTGCTGTCCCGACTTTACACAACTTAATACAGGATAAGTGCTGCCCTCACCTCTCCACTGCTGGGGTGATCCCACCTGAACTGAAACACTGATCCCACTCTTTTCCCCCCTACAATTTTTCTCTTCTTCCTCTTCTGCTGCTTTTTTCCCTGCAATGGTAGGCTGGATGTTTCTGTCAGGGTGAAGAAGGCCCTTACAGTTAAGTCGCTGCTGTCACTCAACCTCCTGAGACCAGACCTATGTCAAGGACGCTGTCACACACAGACACGCACACACAGACACAGACACACACACACACACATGCACACACACACACACAAAGGTGCTGGGAGAGTTTGTGGTGTGTGTGTGTGTGTGTGTGGCATTAGTTGAACAAGTAACAACAACAGTTTTCTGTCTCATGGTGGAAAGATATGGATAGGACAGTGAAAGTAAACAAACCCAGTCAGGGCTTCAGGGAGCAAAGTGAGTTTTACACACACAGACACTCACACAACACATCATTTAAAACCTCAAAAGAAAAAACACAAATGAGATGTTCACCTCAGATCATGTATAGGATGGAAAAGGTGAAGACACACACTCTTGCACACACTTTCACGTCACTCGCAGCAGACACATGCGCTGTTACTGCAGCTGACACGCAATCCAGGCAAATATGAGCAATGTCAAAACGAGTTCACACACACACACACACACACATCTCTGAGATTTTTTTTTGAGTTGTTGTGCAGAGAAAACTTTGCTGTCATGCCCCAGGTTATGACACACAAACATACCTTCTAAGTGTGTGTGTGTGTGTGTGTGTGTGTATACATTTGTTGATGTGTGTGTGGCATGGGTCAGGTTGGCTTGCTATCAGAGTGTTTTCCAGGAGCTCTCCATGTATGAAGTTAAACACTGCTGTTAGAGAATATGCATTAACTCTGTCTATTCAAATAAGAACACACACACACACACACACACACACACACACTTACCTTCGTTACTGTTGGTTCCTGCGGTGCCCAGAGTCTGTAGTGATATAGTCCATAGCAGCATCGCAGCCAGCCCCGGATCTGAAGCCATGGTGGTCTCCCTCACACCCCGCCAGTCTCCCTCTGCCTCTCTCTCCCTCTCCTCTCTGACTCCCTCGCCCTCACTCTCCCTCTCTGCTACTCGCTGCCTCTCTCTCCCTCTCCCTCTTCTTCTTCTGTGTCCCAGGGTTGAAGCGAGAGCGAGAGCCGGCGTTGAGGAGAGTGTGTGTGTGTGTGTTAGGAGTGTGTGTGAGTGTGAGGGGCTGAGAGCTCATTGGGTTGGAGTTAGAGCCTGCCTCTGTGGCTCGCTTCAGTCTGCCAGTTCCCTCTCACACACACACATACATACATACACTTTCGGCAGGCAGCCGAAGGGGGGGAGGGACAAGCGCGTCTGTCAAAGTCTCAGCAACCAATTAGAGCACGGGATCAGCTAGAGCTGCTCTCTGCGATGCCACACCCTCTTGTCCTACCTGCCTGGCCAACTCTCACTTTCTGTTTATCTCTCTGGGTCATGAGCTGGGACACTGCAAACCCCCCCCCCCCCCCCCCCCGTTATTTACGGCCATTTGTCATTGCGTTGCTTCTCCCACATACTCTCACCTACCCTATGGCAAATATCTGACTGATGGGATGAACTGAAAACAGCAGCATGTCTGCAAGGCTCAAGGACAATGATCGGTTATTGATCTTCTGTATTGTATTCATAAAGCTATTATCTACATTATGTCCATGTGCAGCAGAGTGTTTCCTCAGATGCTTGTGTGTGTGTGTATGTGTGTTATTTAAGGACTATGATCATTTATTGATTCATGTCATAGTGGAGAACTCTGCATCACAGCACCTGTCTTGATCAATTGGGTTTTTCACTCTGGTTATGCTGCAACATGACACACACACACAAACACACACACACACACACACACACACACATACATTTTTAGTCAATGTTAAACTTACGCTGATGTCAGCCTAATAGCACCGTATACACAACAGCCTCACCTCACGGTCCATGTAGTAGATCTTCCATGTCTTTTCTCCCAACAGCAATCATACATTCTGATTGAAAGCTCCAAGCAGCTAATGAATAGAAGGTAGGACTGTTTTCTCAGCTGCTGTTTCCAAGGTCACCAAATATAAACTGTTCAGTTCCAGTGTTTATTATTAATACCTCTGCTACTCTTTATAATAATACTAATACTTCTGCTGCCAGTGGTTATAATAGAGTCTTTGCACTTTGTTCGCCAGTAGCACCAATGCTACTACTGCTACTACTACAACTAATGGTATCATAATAATCAGTGGTGTCTTTCAGTGGAAAAAACAAATGAGTAACAACTACTTTGGACGGATGCAAAACCAGAACATTTTATAATTATGTACTATTTTTCCAGTGTTTCACACAGTTTGTAGCAGGTGACAATCTAAAAGAGTACATACCCGTCCTCCTTAACCCACTGTCTATTTGATGTTTGTGTGTGCTATCAGTTTAGGTCAGCATCCTGCACTGCGTCAGATAACCTACAAAAAGCTGTGTAACAGGTAAAAATATGAATATATATATATATATATATATACATATATATATATATATATATATATATATATAAATTCACAGGTATGGGCAATGGTAAAAATGAACCACACTAGCAGGCAGTAGGTGAGAACACAAATATAGTTTAAATTTTTCAGAATAAAACTTAAATAAATGAAAAAGATGTGTAGTATCTGGTTAACATTTTGACATCTAAATAACTATTATCAAACTGCAATTCCAGTGATTGCGTGGAATGTTTTTACCATCTCGGAATCGAGCACAGCCAGTGAGAGAGACTTTCCTCCGCTGGATTTGTAATTCAAGAATGGAGAACCTGGTTTAATGTGACTGACTGCAGCAAGTGTGTGTTTAAACACTGGTGCAGGTTGGGTCACAGGACTTTAATTAAGGAGTGTGGGTGGCTTTGACTTAAACATAATGATGGGTAATGGGTCAATCAGTCTACTGACTGGTATTGAACTTTACCGGTAAAAATGGACCCATGCAGGACTTTGGTTTTAGCAACTATGTTTACTCTGCTGGGCAAGCTAGTGGCAACTACTTTTTATCAGCAGTGTGGTTTCTAACTATCTTGCCCGTGAGCATCAAGGTGTTTAATCTCAAGTTTTTCTTAAAAAGGCAGATTTTCACATTTGTCCCGCAGAACATAATCCATACTGTCGGTGGTGGCCACCGTTACTATCTTCTGTAAAGAAAAACTTAACAGGCAATCAGCCCCACTTAGAATTAAATATGTGCCATCCGCTTTCACAGCCAGAGGCTTTGTGCATTTGTATTGTTGTTTTCCCACATCCGGGCACATGTGAGTGTGGGGCTGTCCCCACATCGCAGCCGCTGTTAAAACACCACTTTAAAATTATTGATAGAATTATGGTAACAACAGCAACTGAGGATTTTTATGTCATTTATTAACACGAATTATAAATTATTTTCATATTAAATTCTAAGTTCCTCAGTATTATTACAACCAGCTTTCTTCTGCTGCCAGCAGGTGGCAGACTTTGCCAAAGTTGCCCCAAATGACTTGTCGCCTCTGACAATAATTCTCATGATAATAGTGTGATGTGTAGGCAATAGAATAGTGTATAATTTTCACTTTGCACTGCTACTACAATCACTGCTACTATCATTGCTGCTACCAATATGACTCATAATGATAATAATGATGATATTTGTACTTAGTTTTTAGTACTCTACCTACTACTATTTCATGTTAATAATACTACCAAAAATAATTATAGTGTTATTTGTATTTGGTCGGAACTGCTACTGTAACTTCTACTGCTGCCTTTTACCACTAATAATACTACTGCTATGATCACAGCTAATAATAAAAAAACATCATTAATTAATAAACTTTTTTTTTTAAATTGATGCTTATAATTGATGCTAAAAATACTATTCTAGTTTAATACTAATATAATGTGTATAATGTTATTTGACTTTGTGCTACTACTTAATAATATTATAATAATATTACAACTACTACTAAATGCTAATAATACTGCTAATGATAATAGCATTATCTGTATTTAGTGGCATTGCTACTTTAACTTTTTCTGCTTTCAGCTACTATTAATTCTGCTACTTCCATGATTAATAATAAATCATTAATAATTATAATCCTATTTTCATCGAGGCTAACAATTTATGCTAATACTACTTTAATAATTAAACAGTAAAAATAACATAATGTGAATCATTCTATTATTTTACTTTGTACTATTACTCCCACAAACAATATTACCACTAATGCCATTACTACACCAGCTAATAATAATATTGTCATTAATAAAATTTCTACTTAGCATCTACTTAAAAGAAAGCTTATTTGCAGTATTTGTGCTACTAATGTTATCACTACTAAAATAACAATAATAGCAATAACAACAATAATAGCAATAATAATAATAATAATAATAATGATAATCATCATCATCATTATAATCACTGTTATTATCATCATACAAAAAAAGATGTTTCATCAATTATAGCAAAAAAAAACTACTACTAATTGTATAATGTACTTAAGTTACTGTTAATACTGCTGTTGCTATAATAATGGTAATACTCATAATAATAGTAAGCTGTTCTTTCAAATAAAGGCAAAAAGCCAAAAAATATAATCTTTTGATAAAAAGAAAAAAATGTAATTAATAATTTTAATAATTAAGGTATTTAATCATTTTAAAGTTTTGTAAATAAAGAAAATATTAATGTTACTGTATGTTCTTTACCTTGTGTGGGTTTATAGTGTTTTTACTAACACAGCGTTGTGCACTGTGGCCAGCCACTCTCAAGTTGTAACTGTGGTCTAATGTGTACAGGATGAGTGTGTCACAGCCCTGCTCAGAGGTCTGCCAGCACTGCTGCCGTGCTGAGTTTCCAAACTGAACTGTACACCCTGTAAGCCTCGGGACATGGCAGCCCAACACTGTCACCGCTTGACTGCCATCACGGCAAGGCTGCTGCCACTGCTGAAGCATCACTGTCGGGACCGCTTGATTTTCCTTGCACGCACACACAATGAGAAGAAAAGGAGTTTCTCTCATTCCACAAAATATTTAAGACTACAAGTGAGGATTATCCCTGAATATTGAGTGTGAGTATACATGCAGCTGGCCTGCGAAGTGAAGGCGATGGAGGGTTAGTTCAAATGAGTGTCCAGGCCAAATCAAGGCAGTGCAGCGCCTGCCAAACCCCGTCCTCCAACCCCCCTCAAGCCTGAAGACACAGGGGTTTCTGTGTGAGTTTATAATGCTTCCTCCACAGCATGTATAGGGGGGCCTTGTGCCTACGAACAATGTCTCGATTAAGGGTGGAGCGAGCAAGACACACACAAACACGTACAAAAGTGCAGAGGGTTATGCATCATATTCGGGCGGATGTTGTTATTCTCTGTAGCTGTTGTCCCTGATCTGCAGTGAGTGTTCATGTGTGAGGCTCCATTGCTTTACCACTAGGCTGCACTGTCAGTCTGCCTGTCTAATAGGCTGCATGCCTGTGAGGAGAACAACACTGTCTTCTTCACCCTGACGCTCCAATCTTTCAAGTGCAGAGGAGATAACGCTCTCTGAACCCTTAAACACAACACAAATAATCAGTGATTTCTGTCAGTGTCTCTGATGTGAACACATGACCACAGGGATCTGTAGAAGAAAAGGACACTTTGTAAGAAGCACACTGACAAAAGAGTTCAAACAGAAAAATTTAATCTATATTCTTCCGATCACTAGCATGGCATGGAAAATATTAGAAATACAACCATTTCTGTAGGAATGACTTTCCATTATGATGTACAAGCCCAGGGCTACATGCCATAAAACATAGATACAAAATGTTTGTCTGTGTTTTTGCACCCACGATCTCTTTCATTTTATTGTATTGAACCAAAAATAAAAACAAAATTTAAAAAAAGACCTCTATCCCCAGAAAAATCACACGGGCTCCTGTCTCAGTCACCTTTTGTATCTCTGGTCACTGATCTTCTATGTAGAGACGCATCAGTGTGACATCTCCATTTAGGCAGCAGTGAAAAGTCTTCTCTTATTTGTGTCTACAGGAAGAAAATCCAAAATAAAACACACCAGAGTGTGTGAATAACAGTACTCTAAGGCACAGTTATTATACAAATAACAGTGTGACTCAGAATATGAACATGAATATAAATGTGAACACAAAGAGGAGTAATACTAATATTGTTGGGTCATTTTGTCCTTTTATCATAATTGAAGCAGTGTGAGGGACAGACGTGTGTGATAGATGTGTTATTATAAACACAGACTGAACCTACACACACACACACACACACACATAGAGGCAAGCTCATTAAAATGGCTCCCCATAGCTCCCTGCTCTCACAGTGAGTCTTTGAGGAGCCTTGTTGTTGTATACTCATACAGTATATGCATCCGCCATAATGAGAAAATTCAGTAACGAGTCTATCGCCGCGGCAACGATGTGGGGAGTCCCCTGCATGTGTGTGTATGCGTGTGTCTGACCACTTCGTGACGGGAATCTAAAAGTCACCTGGGTTTACGTAGGGGGTCTGTGGGCAGCAGTTGGCATTAAAACCTTAAGGTGTGTGTGTCTGTATACGTGACTGTATGAGTGTATATGTGTGTGTGTGTTTGTGAGCAAGCAGATGGTGGGGGTCAGTGCGTGCCTACTGTTATGGGGCTAGTTGGTGTGTGGTGGCTAAATATAGCGCAGTAGTGACAGAGCTACTCAGAGCACAGTCACTGACTCTGTCGTCGCTCTCACTTTATTCTTTGATCAATTCACCTCCATTCAGTTCACCTCAATGCAACCCAGTCACTTCAAAGCAAGTGCATTCATTTCAGCTAAATTAATTCTAACTATAAACTAACTAGCTGCAGAGTGACACTGACAGATGTAAATGTATCTGAATTTTTATTTTTCTATTAAAAAAGCACTTTCCCCTGCCTTCTTCCTTAAACTTATTTTATAATGGTTTGATAAAGATTTACCAGTACTATTCCTACTATTCCTTCTCAAATAGTGGCAAGACAGTTGATTAATCTAATCTGCAGAGAAAAAAATAGCTTTTCATTTACAATGCATTTATATCAAAGAAAGACCTTTATTTGAAATTGTGAAATGAGTTCCTTGCTGTGAGATGTCTTTTTTTTTTATTTGTTCCTGTTTGTATTTGCTGTTGATTGTATTTATTTTTAATGCAAACTCAATACTTGGTCCATGTTTACCTGTTTTCTTCATGCAATTAAGATAATGATCACAGAGCGCTGCAGGGATGATGATTTGTTAATAAGCCAACCCAGAAGTTAGCATTGCGATTTCTTCGTCGAAAAGCCGATGGGATTTCCCCATTGGATTTTGGATTATTGCAGAAAAAAAGCTCTGTAGTAAACAAACCATTATGATTTAATGATAAATAGCAACAGTTGGCCAGTTTACTCAGTGCAAAAGTCCAGGCAGGCAGTCCAAAAATGCGATACCCTGATAAAGACTCTCTAGTCGAAATTGTTCATTTATCCATGAATGAATAAAGGATTTTTAACAACAGTCAGAGTGTCTCAGATGCATTTTTGGACTGCCCGTCTGTACTGTGGACACTGCGTAAGCTGGCCATTTGTTGCTTTTTATCTTTATGTGACTATTTGCCCTATCCATGGAGACCACCTGATTTTTTACTATTAACTACACAGTGTCCTCAACAGTACAGCACTCCCTATTATTACTTAATTATCAAAAACATTTATTCTGTTCCAAGTCTAGCCAGCGAATGTTGTAATTGTGCTTTTGCGTCCATTTAAATAAATATAGCAATTGATTAGACAGGAAGTGGTGGAGAAAGTTTGGTGCATCGAAGCTGCCTTGTGATTTTCTATTTTGTAATGTTGATTGTGAGATTCTGAGTTTTTTGTTTTTCCAATAAAACTAAGGTTGTTATTGAGTCTAGTGTTTTAAACTATTTGTCGGTGGGGGTGGTGGCAATCAGTTCAGTTCAGTTCAGTTCAGTTCAGTTCAGACAACTTTATTGTTCCCCAAAGGGGCAATTCAGTTCAAGCAGTCACTGTACAGTACATGAAACAATGACAACAAAGACAATGATGTCAGGAACATATTTTTAGGTCTCACACGGCAGCACCAAATATGTAGGGTATGTAGCCTAATGCCTGAAGGATTTCGGAGTTCTTGATGCAGCAGAGGTTGACTATTCATTCACTCTTGTGCAACATTAAACAGACAGCAGGCATGATTCCAAAGAATTATATTCATTCACAAACTAGCATAGCAAACCAAAACACACAAATTCTAACTAACTTGGTGTGTATATGTGTGTGTGTGTGTGTGTGTGTGTGTGAGTGAGTGAGAGAGAGAGAGAGAGAGAGAGAGAGAGAGAGAGAGACAAAGGCGGGTGTGGTGATCAAAGTACCGCATGGCTTACAAAACAAAATGGCTGACAACAGAGAACTACAAGATGGCTGAATCAAAGCTGGCTTCAGGTTGGGGGAGGTGTTTGTCTGATCGTGTGGTCAGGACAAAGACAAAGGAAAAGAAGCGGGAACTTTCAGATGTCTGTTTGGGTGTACCTCTTTGAAAGCCTATTTGTTAATGAGTGTATGTGAATGTGATTTGTGTTGCAAACGATCTGGATTAGTGCAGAGATTGTTTAGTTGTGTGCAAGAATCTGTTTGTGAACAGCATTAGCAAACTAAACACTTAGTTTTGTCGCAGCCAACCAATCAATGACCTAACTGCAAACAATCACTACAAATACTCAATAAACAACATTAAATCACATACAACAAGTTAAACAGTCTTGCTTAGCCTGTAAAGCTGTGATAAGCTATGCCCAGTTGTTACGTTACTGATCATTGAACGGATGGAAGAAAGAGTCACTTGGTGGTGTGCTGCTTTGTTAGCTGGCAGAAGAAGGCCGGAAAAAGCTGTGGTTCCAGATGCAATCTTGGTTTGTCCTTGGAACTCTGAGGAAGCTGGTCACTTGAGGTCTTTACAGAGTTAGACGCTGGGTGCTAACTCACCTGGTTCTCTTTGTTACTAGAAAGCTAGTTGCAAACCTTGTGCTTGCAAGTCTAACTTCTCTGATTCTGGTTTGCCTCAGCCTTGAGCATGGGCAAGTTGTGGTCCAGAAAAAAGAAAGTCTGTGAGCAATTGCCCCACCTTTGATGGTTCAGGGCAAGGAGCAAGGGCCTGAGCATCTGGGCTGCTCCAGGCCCAGCAGGAAAGAGGTGTGGGCTGCTCCGCAGTTCCCGAGTAAGAGAGCCAGACTGTCTGAAGGGAGCAGACCTTCTACAGATGCCTGTGACATCACAGAGTCACATGTCATTGTAACAGTCCTGTCCATTCAAGTTGTAAGACTTGTGTCTCACTGAGGTGTGAGGTGAGACATCCTGTGCCAAATAGCTATCTTTGTTTGGAGAACAAAGACCATGCAGAGAAGGAAGCCTTTAAATGTCCAGTGTAGATTTTACCAAATGACAAATCATCTGTGGTCCTGTGAATCCCAACAATGACAACAAGCAGCAGACAGACAGGAGTACAATATTATGTCAGAGACAACTGATCAGTACATAGCTAAGGTTACAAAAAGGATTAAAAAGAAAGATAGTCACTGGCACTTACACCACTGCACACCAATAACAACTGAGAATAAGTAATTAATCTGAGGTAGGGTTTTTATCTTGACTGTAGCTACTCATCCTATGAGAGTGAGTGGGAGCTTGGTCTAGCGTCTGAGATCGTCTTCTATTTTTTTGAGCAATGGGGTGTAATTGAGGTTAAATAACTGTGACAGCCTGGAGGAAATATTAATGCCTAAATATTTTATATTGCCAGTGTGAAGTGGAAGGGGGAGATTTTGGGCAGCAGAATCCCAGGTGTGTTCAGACAGAGGTAGTACGGTTGATTTATCCCAGTTTATTGTGTAGTGTGAGATTGTAGAGAAATTGTTGATGATATTGAAAGTTTCCTGTAGTGACACGGATGGGTTCTGTAGATATAATAATAAATCATCTGCATATAAACTATTTTTTTTTCATGAGATGGCATCCTGTATCCCTTTGATTTTATTGTTTTGGCATATTGCTTCTGCGAGTGGTTAAATGAAAATGGCAAACAGGGATGAAGAGAGTGGGCATCCTTGTCTGGTTCCCTGATGAAGCGTGAAGTTTGGTGAAGTGATCCCATTGTGGTTATTGTGGCCCTAGGTGAGGTGTACAGTGTTCTTATCCAATGGATGAACGACTCTCCAAAACCAAACTTGTGTAGAGTGCTAAATAGAAATTTCCAGTTTACTTTGTCAAATGCTTTTTCGGCGTCTAACTATATTATTATGTGTTTGTTTTGTTTGTGTTGTGAGATATTGATCAAGTTGAAAAGTCTGCAGATGTTATCTGAAGCATGTCTGTTTTTGATGAAGCCTGTCTGGTCAGGGTGGATTAGGATAGGGGTGACTGTTTCTATTCTGGCTGCGAGTGTTTTGGTAATGATTTTTAAGTCGGTGTTGATTAGTGAGAGTGGCCAGTAGCTGGAAGGGTGAGTTGGATCTTTATTAGGTTTTAATAAGAGTGTCAAAACAGCAGTATTCATGTGTGTGGGTATGGTGGAGGTAGATTTAATTTATGTTGTTACTTTGTAAAATAATGGTGATAAAATGTCCCAGAAGTGTTTATAGAAATCCATCAGGTCCAGGTGATTTATTGTTTGGCATTTTACAAAGGGCTTTGTAGAGTTCTGTAACGGTAATGGGTGCATCTAAAATGTTTCCTTGTTCTGTAGGTAGTGTAGGTAATTCCAGGCAGCTTAAGAAGGTATCTATTTCTGATTGAATGGGTTCATGATCCGAGGAGTAAAGGTTACTATAAAATTTGTGAAAGATGTCATTTATTTCCTGTGGGTTCTGGGTAATATTGCCTGTGGAGTTAAGTATTGACGAGATGAGTGCTTTCTCTTTTTTGTGTTGTAGTAGATTTGCCAGATATTTACTTTACATTTGTTACTGTATTGAAAGCTATCATATTTGAGTTGTTGGATAAGAAACTGTGTTTTCTTGTGTATGATAATTTCCAGTTCAGTTTTAAGTTTGTTCAATTCATTTTGTATTTGTTCATTGGGGTTGTTAATATATTGGTTTGTTAAAAGTTTAATTTGTTGCTCCATGGTGTCTGGAGAGTCGTTCATCTCTAGGAAGGATGCTCACTCTCTTTGGATCATGGAGTTAAAATCAGAATCTTCTAATAGTGATGTATTAAAACGCCATCTTGTAGGAGGTTTGATGTGTGCCTGAATGTTTATTGATAGTGAAACAGGGGTATGATAGCTGATTATGATTGAATGGATTGTGTTCTCTTGGATATGTTGAGTGAATGAGTTACTTACAAGGAAGAAATCAATTCTGGAATGAGACTGATGGAGGGAGGAGACATGAATATTCTTTCAGTGATGGGTTTCTCATTCTCCAACTATCGCCAAGTCCATAATCATTGATGTATTGTTTAATTATTTCAGTGGAGTGCCAGTTTCTTAAGTTGCCAGAGATACTTGAGCGGTCCACTGAGGGGTTGATAACAGTGTTGAAGTCTCCAGCTAATATGATATTTGTTGAGTCACCTAGTAAAGAGAAGAAGTTATGGAAGAAGGATGGGTCATCATTGTTGGGGCCGTAGATATTGGCGAGTGTGAATGTTGTGTGGTTAATAGATGCCATGAGATGAACAAAGGCAGGGAGGAACACTGGTAAGTGCATTACTGGGCATTACACAGTTTCCTCATGTAAAGGAGCGATGTTGGTAGGATGTTGAAATATTAATCATAGGAGATTGAAATATTATATTAATTCAGTTAAATGTTGGTTAATGTCAGTTCATTTTTGATTCATTTCAGTCCGTTCAGAAGAGCCATGGTGTGATTTTTGTGTTTCTGAATAATTGTCCATCTATGTACAGTTTGTCAACTACAAGTGATGCATGTTTGTTGTTTTTCTCCCCATCTTTTTTTTTTAAGATGGGGTACAGTGTTTTGCGTCATTCGTTGATTTCTCATGGGTAATCATCATTTAGTCCTAATGTGATTCATTTGAGTTCCTTTCTTTTGCTTCTGACCAGTTCTTTTTGCTGGAAGTGTTCGAATTTGGCGATGATGGGTCTGGGGCTGTTGTCCAACCATTTTCCGAGGCGGTGAACTCTGTGGAATGTGATGTTTTGGACAATGTCGGTTGGTAGTTTCAGGTGAGTTGTTATGAAGTTTTTTATTGGTGATTCTGGGTTGTCGGGTGATTTTTCCGGGATGCCTGAGAAGATGAGATTGTCGGGCATGGAACGGGTTTGTATGTCCAGAATGGTTTCTTTCATTAGTTTGTTTTCCTTTGTGACAGCGTGCATTTGGTCAGTGAGTGATTTAACGGAGGTCTGCAAGTCCTGGTTTCTTTTTTGAAGTGATATGATGTTGTTGTGAGTGAATTCCAGGCTATTGCGTATGTCGTTAACGTTAGCATGTAGTGAAACTAGCAGGTCAAGTTTCTGTTAATGCTGGCCAACAGACTAACCTCAATTTCGGTGGTTGGAAGATCGGTGGTGTCTGTTGAGGAGTCCTTCTTCTTTCTTTTTCAGAGGGTTTGGTGTGTCCGGGAGGTCCATGTTGTTTTGCTGGTTGTAGTAGTGGTCAATGAAAGCTTCCAAGTCTGTTACTGTCTCCACTGTGGGGTTCGTCTGATTCGGGTTGACAGTATCTGATAGATTGTTAATGCGATCTGGTCCGGGATGTAGATACAAGTCTTTAGATGAACTTAGTTTGATTTGTTTGATTTCGCTGTGATGTGTATCTCAGCTGCAGGGCGCCACCATGTTGAATCTCGCCTCTGTGGTCCGACTCTAGCGATACGCACACTCCATACGCCTCTCACACTCACCTACGTCTCTCACACTCACCCCGCCTCTCACTCAACAGAAACATTTATGATACTTTGACATTTTGTTCAGCAAGATAATCTTCACAAATGAAAACCACTTTAATGATTTTTGAAGCATGAATTCAGTCCCTAGAAGTAAAAAGCTAATGTTAGGCTATAGATGAACTACACAGTGGCAACGCCAGAGGATTGTGAAAGGGGAACTTGTTTATAGCACGTGCTAATCAATTTTGATTAAACAAAGAATAACAAATAATATTACAAGAGAAAAAAGACATTCAATGATCCTGGGCAAACAGGCTACATAACTGAAACACACCTTACTAAATTTAAGCACAATTAATTCCATGAATTTAGAAAGAACTACGGAGAATGGGAGGTGAAATGCATATGTTATTTTTTTTAAAACGCATGTGCGTTTTATTAATTTGCACGCAGGATTTATTGAACCCACTCACTGCAGCAGGAGGATGGATTACATCTGTTTATGCCTGCGCATGCCGCCAGGTAAACAGTAAGACAATAGTAATGATGAGACAGTGAAACGTGACTGCTGTGACGATCCCTCCACTCCACTAGTTGTCCCTGCCTTTTTGCTGCTGTTCTTTCTTTTGCAGAAAGCAGGGCGGAGGGTCATCAGCCTGATGGGCCCACCTTGGCCCGGTGTGTGTCTCTGTCAAAAGCTCCCTCCTGCCTGTCTTCAGTCTCTCTCTGGTCTGGTTGGAGCATGGGCTGCTGCTGTTTTCTTCTTTTGTTTGCTCCATACATGTCCACACATGCTTACACTACTGACTACTGACTTCTACGTTTACCTTTGTTTGAGTCTTTTGTAAATAAATATCTATTTTTGCATGATAAAAACGTGTCTTGTCTCCCATCCTTTTCGCTGCCGCAGAGCCGGGCGGTGACAGAACAACAGGGACTCAATACTGCCGTGCACAGGACCTAACAAACTCAACAACAAAAAAACAACAGCACTATAGCACAACACAGCCTTGTGACAAAACACACTCCTCAGAACAAACAGACTTATTACGGCTGCTTACACTAACCAAAACAACAAACAGACTTACCATGCTTGTCAAACGTCTCCCAAACAACACCGACTGCACAACTCATTCATAAAGACGAGGCGCACCGCTTACTACAGCTCATGGACCGCGGAGCGCATCTGAACAAGGGGGGGGGCCATAATTTCAGGTCACGCGGAGGGGATGAGGGGGCATATGCATTGAAACAGACAATATTACTGATGTATTAAATAACGTTGCGGAGCACTTTTTTTATTCCGACGCCACACAGTCACATCTACAGTGCAGGCATGAACACGAACACATGCTTGCTCAGATTAACCCCTCTGATCTCACTCTAACATTCACACACAACAGGCCAAGCCTATTTACACATAAACGCACAGATGAAACTATAGCAAACAACAAAGTGCATCCAGTCCACAACCACAACCAAAACTCATCTTGCTGCCTTGAATCTAAATCAACATCAAATTCATTATCATCACAAGTCAGCATATCAGACTGATGTGCAGAGCCGCACACACACACACACACACACACACACACACACACACAACAACAGAACAAGCGCAGCTGCGCAGTTACTGAAAAGTAACCAGAACGCTGAATTTCTGACCATTACCGCCCGCAACTGCAATGTATATGTCCACCCCCGCCCGCTCCTGCAAAATTCTGAGAATTTATGCCCACACAATAATAGAGATCGATGATTTTGTGTCTTCTCCCGTCCCGCAGGAGAAAACACGTCATTTTATAGGCTATTAATAAAGAGATTCATGGGGTTGTTTGTTTCGTTTCCCTGACCTGCATGTCTTTTGACGCACTGGTCAGGAATAGCGCTCCTATTTTGTTGTTTTCATTTAGTTTTTAATGAAATAAAGGCTGTTTCATATTCTATTCTCCTCCTCTGTATTTATTTATTTTTCTACCTTTATATAATCAGGCAGTGATTGAGGTTAAGGCAAGCCCAGCGCCAGGATGAAGTTACTGAGGAGGCGGTTAAAAATTACGAAGGGGCAAATCTTTATTATGCAACATAGGTTCACACAGTGAGTTATAAAGAGCGCGCAGACGTGTGTAATAGTCGCACGTAATGACAGCTTGTCGCCGGTGAAACACAATAAACTGCACGTCTTCTTTCATGTTTGTCTCATGACAGATGGAGCTTACAGACAGACAGACAGACAGGTGGAGCAAGCGGCAAATTGGTGTGAAAGCTGGTTCAGGGCATATTCGTCCATTTATGAATAAATATGGAGTGGAAACGCTCATGCATGTGCACCAAGATCCTGTGTTGACATCCTGTCGCTAGGCTACATCTTCTTCTTCTTCTTCTTTTTCTTCTTCTTCTTCCACTGTTTAATGGGGACCCACGGGACCCGGCGGGACCCAATCCCAATGCAGCCCTCTATGTCAGAGTACAAAAGTTACCTGGGCCATGGCCCCCCCGGTTCCACGGTCTATGCTACAGCTACAGCTGATATCTGACGTCACCAAATTAACAAGAGAGCCCCCACTTGTCACCACCCGGCTAAGTCTGTTTGTTCTGAGTGTGATTTGTCGCCAGGCTGTGTTGTGCTTTTGACAGAGAAACACACCGGGCCCAGGTGTGGCTTATCAGGCTGATGACCCTCTGCCCTGCTTCCTGCAAGAGAAAGAACAGCAGCAAAAAGGCAGGGACAACTAGTGGAGTGGAGGGATTGTCACAGCAGTCACGTTTCACTGTTTGATCATTACTATTGTCTTACTGCCAGCCAGGCCATTTAATAAATCACGCGTGCAAATTAATAAAACAAGTGTGTGAAATAGCCTGGTGGATCGGTAGCCATTCTGCATTAAACTATATAATAATAAAAACTGAAAGCATTTGTGCCTTATAACTTTGCATCCTCCCCCCTCATCTGCCTCACAGTGGCTTGGTCCGTGTCCGCATACACTGGCACAAAGCAGCACTTGGCAGGACTGACAGTCGATCAGTGGAAGTAAGTATGTCAGAGTAGAGGAAACTGAGCTCCAGTAATTGAATTAACTAGTTACTAGTTGTAACCAGACAGCGTTTTGTTCACTTCATTACCTCACGGTTGAATCTTCTGTGTGAATGAAGCAGTCATACAAACAGCCCAGCTGCTAAAAATCATTCAACTCAAAGAATTCTGGACCACTTTTAGCGTATGGAGCTACATTAGGGTAAAAAGTTTTGTACTTGAAAAAATAAAATTTGAAACTGAAAATTCATGTGTTGATCTTGAATATTGAAAAATACAACAATGTATTCAAAATAAAAATAAGTGTATGAAACGTTATTTCAGGTTAAATATAATTTTGATTCACTTTGGTAATTCTTTTGAATAAATAATTTATTTTCACTTTTCACTTCCATATTTATTTTAAGATTTGAGGTCTTATTTTTTTCAGTTGCATGTTTTATCTTTTCAGATTCAGATCTTATTTTTTACAGTCTCAAATCTTTTTTTCACTTTCAGATCTTTTTTTCAGTTTCAAATCTGTTTTTTGAGTTTCAGACTTTTGACCCTGATGTGGCGTGGGGGGCGTGGCATCAGCTGAGAGGGGTGTGGAATCATGAGTGACAGTGCCTTCAGGGAACGTAGGAACTAAAAAAAATTCTGACTCAACACTTATATACCATATTCATGTGATTGGCAGTGTAAAAATTGATGCCAGTGACAAACTTCCATTTAGAAATCTGTTTTAGACAGTACTGAGCACCAATTGCGGTATAAGAGCAATAAATTATGCCAGATTTTGCAGTTCAACAGCCAGTTAGTTGAATTCAATTCTATGGTTAAGGTGGCCAGAGCCTCTTATTTTGCAAATCTTATCTCCTCCATAAGAGAAATCCAAGGGTCTTTTTGGACACCATAAATAACATTACTGGAGCGCAACCACCTGCTCTACCTGTGTCCTCTGATAAGGGCTGTAGTAATTTTTTGATGTTTTTTGTGAACAAGGTTGCTAGTGTCAAGGCCAGTATAGCACCCTCCTCCACCTCCTCCCTTCCTGATCCTCCTAAACAACAGCCAATTATTGATAATTTCTCATCTGTCTCCTTACAAGTGTGGCTAGGAGGAGAGGAGTAGGAATAGTAGCTAAGGTTGTTGACAACGCCACCCTGGGAATTGCACCCAGAGAATTATTTTTGCACTACAAGGCACACAGGTACGTTACTCAAGAGGCGTGAGACGTGGTTCCAATTGATAAAAAAATACACTTTATTAAACAAACTGGGTAAAAGCCGTAATTAAAATGTCACACAGGGAGGGGAAAAAGAAACTAATCAGGGCTGAGGCCTAGTTGATGGACGGGGCCTAGTGCAGGGGAAGGATCCACCAAAAAAAAACAGAAATCAACTTATATCACCGGACACACGTGGCAGACACACACTCCGTGAAGTAACCCACTCCCAGGAACACAGCAGACAAGACAGAAGGGTGCCAACACCAGATCACCAACACCGCCACCACCGGCCTCCAGCCACTGAAAAGAGGGGAAGATAAAACAAATTAGTGGGGCTGCAACAAAAACACAAAGCAAAATCTAACAAAATTGTAATTAAAGGGGCAGGGCACAAACTTAAACTTAATAAAATATATCAACCAATAACTACCCAATTCGGTTTCAAACAAATATAACCCAAACAAAAAGGAAAATAAAGAACAGAAAAACAAGACAATTTCCTAATTGCATAAAGAACCTTTCAAATTAATTCAATTAATTAACAAATTAGTTACCCAAACAGACCGAATCAAGTTCAACCCAAACAAAACATACAAATAAACCTATACAAATAACCAAAAATAATGGTGTAAACCCACACTGTCACACATGCATTCCATATAAATAGAGAACCGTGCCCGGCGTGCGGCCGAGCAACTGCCCGCACCAGACGTTGAAACAGAGTCACCAAGGGTCTATTTTGTTGAAGCAGAGCTACAAAGTGGTTTAATAGTCCGCCGCGTGGCGCCGTGCCGTAAAAGCGAAGCCGCAGCAGAGACACGCTGCAGACGCGGTGGAGACAAAGCAGCAGCCACAGCGCAGACAAAACAGCAGAAGCAGAGGAGACAGCAGCAGCCGCAGTGGAGACAAAACAGCAGCGCCCCAATAAGCTGGTTACAGTAATTCCTAATCAAGAAAAATACTATTAGCAATACTAAGTACACTGATGATGACGCGGTGCACGTTATGCTACACATACATACCTTTTTAGCAGCGATGGACACACACACACTCACGAGAGGAGGGAGGGAGAGAGGACCCCTGGCAGCCACCAGCATTTACCTGTGATCACACTAGCATTAGCCACCGGACAGCATCAACCATACCGCAGAGAGAGAGGACACCTACCACAGACACACGCAGCAGCGCATACAGGGGGCCGGAGCAGCACACAGGCAGTCGCCCTACAACACAACACAACACCAATGCCTTAAGCACATTGAGAGACACAAACAACCAGCGAGGTGAAGCAGCATGCAGTCATACCTGTCGGATCAAGTGACCACTGACCCGGAAGTGACAGAGGTGACGGAGGCGCAAAGGAAGAACTGGTGGGTGAACTGCCGCTTTTATACTGGCCCACCTCATCAGCGGCCACCAGCGGCGCTCATTATAAACAGTGGCAAATCACAAAGGATAAACACCTCTATGCTGCTACACAAGACTTAGCAGATCTTGTGTGTACTATGAAGAACTCTTCCAGTCCATTAGATACCTGCCTACAACTTTATTGAAAAATGTTTTCAGCACTATTGGTCCATCTCTGCTCTCCATAATCAATTGATCACTGGTTTCTGGTTGTGTCCCGTCCCATTTCAAGTAAGCAGGTTTGTGTCTAAAATTTTAGAAAAAGTTTTGGCGAGCCAGTTAGTCACTGCTTTGGGCAGATACAATATTTTTGACAAATTTCAGTCCAGTTATCGTCAGTCAGATGTGTTACCAACCCCCCAAAACCTAAAACTGTGGGTAAATGGGCACCCATCATTCCACAGAAACCGCTCTTCTCAGGGTCTCCAATGACATTATGATGGCCTCTGATGCTGGTAAATGCACAATCCTTGTTCTGCTTGATCTCAGTGCAGGAGGCCAAGCCCCAGGCCTCCTGCAAACCGGTATGGAATAAAGCAGGTCCCAAAGATAAAAGAAAGCTGGGTGTGGAACAGATACGTAGACAGAAGAAGATATTAAGGGGTGCAAAGGTAGTGGCCCAGGCTAAGCAGGGACAGTTTTTGAACTGGGAAAGTGTAGAGAAGAGGAAGCTTAGTTGGATGGACCTGTGGAGTATGGAGGAGAATTGTATTAGAGTTCTGATAGGGGCTACATACGACGTGTTACCAACCCCCCAGAACCTAAAACTGTGGGTAAATGAGGACCCACCGTGCCCATTGTGTTCAGGTACTGCAACCTTAAAGCATATTTTGTCAGGCTGTAAAGTTAGCTTGTCACAAGGCCAGTATACATGGCGACATAACCAGGTGTTGAAAAGTTTAGCTGCAGGCATCAAAGGCAAACGAAGACAGGTAAATTCAGGTTTTAAGAATAGGAGTTTAGGATTTCAGTTTGTCCGTGAGGCAGAGAAATACAGAAGTGATAAGTTAGTAAGGAGGCAAGGGATGGCCACCTAGAAGGTGCTTGTGATTGGGAAATGTAAGTAGATTTAGGGGGAAAGCTTGTTGTTCCCCAGGAAATAGTTTGTACCAATCAGAGGCCTGACATAGTGTTGTGGTCAGTGATTCAACAGATGGTTTATTTCAATGAGCTGACAGTTTCTTGGGAAGACTCAATGGAAGAAGCCTATAAAAGAAAAAAAAGCTTAGGTATGCAGACTTAGGAGCAGAAGCTGAGCAGCAAGGGTGGAAAACAAGGATTTGTCCAGTGGAAATGGGGTGCAGGGGATTCATAGCAAGATCAGCTGTCTCGCTCCTGGGGGAACTCGGAGTGTGGGGATAGAGTTTGAGGAAGACAGTGAAGGAAATGTCAGATGAAGCAGCTAGATCTAGTCAGTGGATTTGGATGAAAAGGAATAATTTCAGTTGGGGGCCAGTAGGGGGAACTACTAAGCAGGGTACATAACTCCTTGAGAGCAGGTGGAGAGATCCACCAATCAGTCTTCTCAGGAGAAAATCTAGGAAGAGGAAGGTTATTTAAGTGTGGGAGTGGCCTATTTGAATCCCTTTTGTTTGAGACCATGCTGCAAGGTGAGTGTGTTTGCTGATGCTGATCCTGTGAGTTTATCTTCTCTATCTCCTTTAACTTTAGCTTATATTGGAGTTATGCTATGTAGCGTGTGAAATAGGGTATGGTGAATGTGCTAGAAAAGGTAGTTTCAGCACGGTCACTACCTGGAGCTCGCATAAATGGAGCCTGGGTTTGTTGAAGGTGACAGTGCTGTTTGGGCTGAGAAAGCCTGTGAGTTTATCTTCTCCATCTCCTTTAACTTTAGCTTATATTGGAGTTTTGCTATGTAGCGTGTGAAATAGAGTATGGTGAATGTGCCAGAAAAGGTAGCATCGGCATGGTTACTACCTGGAGCTTGCATAAACAGAGCCTGGTTTTGTTGAAGGTGGCAGTGCTGTTTGGGCTGAGAAAGCCATGTGTAAGTAAGGTAAAGGAGGTTGTTGGGTTGGTGCGGGGAGCAATGAGAGCTGGCATTAGGGGAGTGTCTCTGGGACGCCAGAGATCACTGTCTAGCCTCCTGGAGGTGTTATGGGACCAACTAGATGAAACACTGGTGAAAGGAGGTTCCCACCTGATGACCCCAAAGATGTGTTATCACTGCTCATTGATCTGTATAGTTAAGCCTTGCCATAATAGCTTATCATAGCGCTGATCCTTTCTCTAGAGCACAAATTTCGGTAACGCTTTAGATTACAGCCTGCAATTTGTACTAACAGTGTACCAGTGTAGTACGTACCAATACATATATGTAGGTACAGGGAAACATGATGTTAAGTTATGAAATATGGGGCTAACAATTCGTGAATTTACAGAGAATTTATATTATAGGTATTCTTAACTACTGGGTACCTATTCTATTATAACGGGGTATGTGCGACCTGCTGATCAATAATATGGAAGTTTGGGGGGAATTTACAGAGAACTTATACAATAGGTATTTTTTTAACTACTGGGTACCTATTCTATTATAACAGGGTATGTGCGACTTACTGATCAATAATATGGAAGTTTGGGGGGAATTTACAGAGAACTTATACAATACATATTTTTAACTACTGGGTACCTATTCTATTATAACAGGGTATGTGTGACCTACTGATCAGTAATATGGACGTTTGGGGGGAATTTACAGAGAACTTATACAATAGGTATTTTTTTAACTACTGGGTACCTATTCTATTATAACAGGGTATGTGCGACCTACTGATCAATAATATGGAAGTTTGGGGGGAATTTACAGAGAACTTATACAATACGTATTTTTAACTACTGGGTAGGCTATTTATTATATTATTACAGGGTACAGTATGACAGTAAAACTGAAAAATCGGAGGGAAGATGGAGGGAAGACTTCTGCAGCAAGTAATAAATCAGATGTGATTTTATTTCAAAATGACCTAATTACAAACAAACAGTCAATCTACATTGTTCCTTTATATTTTCAGTGGGTAGCCTATACAACTACAGGGTACATCTGTGCGTTTACTTCTGAACAAAGGTCCAGGTGACAGTATGTTGTCATGGATACTGTTGGCGTCTGAAGACCGTCTCAGCTGTCGCTCACCTCACCAGCATTACATTACTTGACTTCATGACTGCCTTGCCGTTGGCAGACAGAATTCACCCACCCTAGATGTGACTCACTTGTGTTTTGGTGTAAACACGCTGACAATTTTGAAGTCATTAAAATGTTGAAGGTCTTCTCCCTGGCAATTGTGTTCGTCCGGCATTACGGCTCCTCAGCATGCAAGCTCACCTTTTTCCAGCTCTGTGTTTGCTCTCCTTTCATCACAGGAAATAAATGCAAATATAGCAAGATAAAACACAACACATATGCTTGATATGCTTTACTGACAGCTTACTGTGCAGTTAATTTACAGTTTGTTCTTCCATGTTTTGAGGCAAGTAAAATCACAACAAACATCTCACATTGTTCTCTGTATTTACAGAACAAGTGATATATGCAGTGGTAGTTTTCCTCTTGTTACATTTAGTTACAGGGTAAATACAGCTATAAAAGTGCTAATTGTTTCCCCGTAGTTACATTTAGTTACAGGGTAAGTACAGGATATGCGGGCTGTATTCTAAGAGGCCGTTTACATGTTGCCGGCTATTTTCATAAACGGACATTTCACCATCTCTGTTTTCAAAAAGATCTTCATTCACACTTGCCCGTGTATATATACACAAGAGCATGCCAAACCTGTAGGTGGCAGTGTAACGAGAAGCTCAAGCCTTCCATGTATCCATTGTCACCATAGCAACATAGGTCACACTTTTGACACAGGCGCAAGTTCTGGCGCATGCTGTGACGTCGGCTGCCTATAACTCCGTTTATCTCCGTTTATCTCAGTTTACATGCAAACGCGCAACCAGAGTTTTCCAAAATCTCCACTCTGGCCGGAGTTTTTAGAAAGACTCGTTTTCAGAGGAGAAATCTCCGTTTGTGTGTAAACGAAGGACACAAACGAAGGAAGATGTCTCCGTTTATCAAAATCACTGTGTACGTGTAAACGGCCTCTTAAGTCCTACTCGTTCCCCCGTACAGTAGTTACATTTAGTTACAGAGTAAGTACAGGATATGCGGGCTGTATTCTAAAACGCTAATAGTTCCCCATAGTTACATTTAGTTACAGGGCAAGTACAAGGTATGCGGGCTGTATTCTAAAGTGCTAATAATTCCCCATAGTTACATTTAGTTACAGGGTAAGTACAGGATATGCGGGCTGTATTCTAAAGCACCAATAGTTCCCCCATAGTAACATTTAATTACAGGGTAAGTACAGGGTATGCGGGCTGTATTCTAAAGCACTAAAATAGTTCCCCATAGTAACATTTAGTTACAGGGTAAGTACAGGGTATATGGGCTATAATACTAAATATAAATTGTACATTGTATATCATATTAAAAACAAAATATTACATCCATAACTTAGAGCCTTTACTTAACATACTTCTTATTTCAAAATAAGTAAACTGATAGCATTTAATTCTATATTTCTTAGTTTTTCTTGCATTGCTTCATTTTGTCCTTCTTCTTCATCTTCCTTTCCACTCCTGATGAAGATGACAGGGTTGAGGTTGAGATGAGGGGAAGGAAGCTGGTGCACCTTGTCCATATATTGAACCTATAGAGAAAAAATGTTAGTTTCAGTCTCTTAACCATAACATATAGTCTGAGATAACTGGATTTCTGACAGCCATGATGTCTCCCAGTTGGTGAGAAGCCATCAAACTGTTGGCCACACAGCTGCAAAGCCATCATCGCTGGCACTCTAGATGTGAATAAATACAATATTAATGGACTACATAAGGCTATACAAGAAATACTTTATAGCTAACTAAAATCAACGCCTAATTTCTAAGTTGTTAACAGACCATTACAAATATGTAGCACATTAATAATGGAAAAGTTGCAGTTAATTTCCAATTACCGTGTGGAACAAGCTTGCAACAACAGTAGTCATCTAGCAATAAGCCATGAAACCAGAAGCATGAGTGACTTTCCCTTTTATTTTATTTTACTGACAAAACCTAAATGCAGCATAGGACATGTTTGATATGCTGCTAATCGGCAGCAAAGCAATAATAAGTGCATATAAGTTCAAAGGAGGAAAGTTTAGCCAGCGCAGTAACAACGCTAAAGTTAGCTTCTGATTTGTAGCTTCCGATTCCCAGTTAAGTGAATGTTCTGGGAAACATTATTTATGGTTCATTCTCCTGTTTTGCACCACTTACACTTATTAAAGAGTGTTACGCATCATAGCAAAAGCCTTAAAACACAGTTTCGGAATCGTGAAACCTTTATTTTGCTTATGAAAACAGAAAAAGGGCGATTTCACTGATATTTTTCCATCAACAACATTAGACCAGGTCCAGATCAAATAACACTATACTTATTACACTTAGACATATTTTTACCTTTTGAAATACAATCACACAATATCTCTTAAGAATACATTGTCAAATCTGTTTAATGTGGTCTGGGTGGGAAAAAAAGCAGTGAAATTGCCTTTTTTCAGTTTTCCCCAAAAGAATAAAGGTTTCACAAATTTTAAACTGTGTTTTAGTGAGTCTTAGTAAGTGTCCTTAGTAATTTAGTCTAGATTTGACAAGTCTAAGTATAACGTTAGAGGTTTTTGATTCATAAATAACAGTGAAATCACCCTTTTTTAATTAGCAAAATAAAGGTTTCAAAATTCTTAAACTGTGTTTAACAGTGTTAAGACCTTTGCTACGATGTCTAACACTAACACTTTAATAAGTATAAGTGGTGCAAAAATGGAGAATCCGCCACTAAATATCATTATTTATGTTCTCCTTAACTTTTCCTTTCATCCTGAATCAGATGCGACGAGTCGCAAGCTAACTTCAGCGCTGTAGTGCATGACAGGACGGTAACGTTAGCAGATTAGCTTACTGAAAGTTCCTAGGTGAATAAAATCACCTGAACAGGACAGTAACGTTAGCAGATTAGCTTACTGAAAGTTCCTATGTGAATAAAATCACCTGAACAGGACAGTAACGTTAGCAGATTAGCTTACTGAAAGTTCCTGTGTGAATAAAATCACCTGTGTGTAAGACACAAACCCACATGCATTATATTCTATTGCACTGAATGTAATGACACTTTAAATTCTAGTAGAGCAATCATAAGTGTCAGGTTGTAAAAGCTGCAGGGTAATGTTAACGCTTTGCTCTTTTAGCTGGACGCACAGCGTTAGCTTGGATGTGAACGCCCGGTAGCTAACAAATGATTAGCGAGCTAACACTCCAACAACACCTTTCATTTGTTCAGTTAACGCTACATTTGACATGAGCCACAAACCAGACTGTTTTGTGCCAGTAAATATATTCAGGTTATTACCCACTGTATGTTTGCTGTAAAGTAGGTTAACAGCAGTGCCATCTACATCTCTCTGGTTAGCAGGAAACAGATTAGGTACGTTGCCTCATCTCACCAGCGTACGCCAAAGTGTGGGCGAGCGGAGAGCTTCTTCTATTTCCTGATACACAACATCTCGTCTTCGTCTGGCCTGGGAACGCCTTGGGGTCCCCCAGGAGGAGCTGCAAAGTGTTGCCGGGGAGAGGGCTGTCTGGGGTGCTTTGCTTGGCCTGCTGCCCCCGCGACCCGGCCTCGGATAAGCAAATGAAGATGGATGGATGGATGGATGGATGGACGGACAACACTGTCGCCCCCTGCTGTCATTTGATATTACTGAAGCGTACCCATTCAAATCGCACTGATGTGAAAGGTTATATGTCACAAGTTTAATTAAAAAACAACAACATAGTACTACATCCATGAGTACTCTTGCCTTATTATTATTATATATTATGCCTTATTAGCATTGCTTTCTATCACTTTTCCTAACCAAATCTGTGTCACTTATTTTTTTTAATACTTTATTTTATTGTCATCATGGCATTTCATACATTTAACCCCTGTTATATAGCCTATGTCACGATGACAAAACATTTTTGACATACATAAATAACGTGTGTAGGTGTGTCACCCAGTGATACATCGTACAATAAATTATACAATAAATTAAAATAAATAAATAAATAATGACAATATTTGCAGTACAGATTTAAATTATACAATGTTGTAATAATTCTGAATTAATAGAAAAATGTCCTTCCTCCACCTTAGAAGAGGAAGAAGGGGGTGAAAAAATCCCAAAACAAAACACTTTGGGCCAGATCTACTAAGATCCCAATTTGCCTGTACTAATTTGCCTGCGCAATCTAAAATTTTGCGTGTGGGGCTGAACCGCGGTTTGCGGGTGATTTACTAAGAGTGCTTGCGCAAATGACAACAGGTGCAAACGTGTTGGAGACACCCTATTTAAAAGAGGGTTTTGCGTGTTTTATGGTTTGCAGCATGGCGAGTTTGGAGAGAAAGTGCAAAGTGAAATTCGACCCTATGGAAATAGAGGTGTTTGTAGATGAGGCCAATAAACACTTAAAGGGCCAGTGTGTAAAATGGGTTGAAAACAGTGACATCAGTGGTCAAATTCTAGATTGCTGGGCTCGCTCACTCACCCCTCTCGTTGGGTAAATGATGTTGGCCTTGTAGGACCAAAAGCCTTGTGCAGACACGAGTTTTTCAGGAGTAGGTCTATCTAGCGACGAGGTGAATATTTATTTAGAAATCTAAACCATGTTACGATATTGTAATGAATCACTCATGAGCAGGAGACCAGAGTAGCGTTCGGGAAAAAGGCCCGTTTATTTGAGCGCTCCAAAAACTCCGGTAACACTCCAGGGGGTAGCACGTAAAAGACTCCATCCCAAACTCTGACTCTTCTAGCATAACACACACACTTCATACACACACACTCACTTACAGTACCCAGCGGGGCAGCCCTCCCCTCTCTGCTCCACCAATCTCCAGCCCGCACACTGACTGACAGCTTACCACACTCACCACTGGGCACCCTGCAGTAAATGTTATGTTATAATATCAATGTTCTGTGAGTTAATGGCATGTTTGGGATTGAATGAGTATAGGTAGGGGCGGGGTGCGAGTGTGACAGGGACGAGAGCTGTGTGAGTGCACATGCTGGTGTGTGTATGAGCGAGCTGGAGGAGAGAGCAGCAGTGCACAGTTGGAGTTACAGCTAAGTTGTTGTTTGTTGGTTGTTTTGGTGTGGTTACGGCCAACAGTAACCTGTACTGTTCAGTAATAGACAGTGGTTTTAGCTGTACTGAATCCAATCAGCAGGGTACATAGGAGTAACGTTACTGCTATCCTATTGTCTGTTATTGACATAAGACTAAAATTTTCAGTACGTCCTGCGCTGTGATCTGCGGAGGGATACACCAGTGAGCAGGCACAGACGTGGCCTGTCAACAAAACTCAGCTGTTTATTTAGCCTAGCAATATCTCCGGACTATAGTAGCTGCAAAGGACGACTTTGAACGCGATTTTTAAGAGTTTCTTGTAGCGGACACAGATCCAGAGCCATACCTGTTTAAGCCAGAGCATACAGATGAGGAACTCCATGTGTTGGATGCTGAGCGGGCGAGAAGAGAGTAGGGATGTCACGATTACTTGATTTCACTATTAACCGCGATTTTAAACGCCATAATTATTCGAAGATTCCTCAACACCGTCACTCTTCAAAGATTATGCCAGGACGCGGAACCATATACAGTAGGTCAGTGCAACTCGCACGGAATGAAAACAAAGTTATACAAGCGGCGTCTCTGAGTGATGAAATATGGATGAAGACGACTTTTCCCCCCAAAAAAACAGATAAAGTCAGCCGTGTGGTATCATTTTGGCTATCGCAAAATGACCAAGGGGTTATTGTTGACGACGGCTTTCCAGTTTGTAAAACATGCCGCAAAAAAGTTGCAGCCAAAGGATCAAACACGAGCAACATGATACAACACCTGCAGGACAACCACCTGGCTTTACATGCGCAAGTAAAGGTAAATGCACAATAACTGGGTTAAAATACGTCAATTTCAATTTATCTAATGTAACATTGAATTAAAAATTATATGTTAGCGTGTCATTTGCAATTAATGGCGTAGTGGTATGATACGAGTTGGGCTTACAGTGCAACGTGACAAGCTAAGGCACGTCTCAAAAACTTTTTTGATGGATAGTTTTCAACCTGATCTCACAGAAATACGTGAAATGACCACGACCTCTTAACACCACATTCTGTGGTGGCAGCACGTAATGGGTTGAAATTACATGCTGCAACCACAGAAACAATGCCAGTGTAAAGTCAATTAGGATCCTCTCCCGTGGTGGACACATGGATTCCCTGATTCAATTACGTCACGTCAACCTCGTTTTCCTCAACGATATCTTTAACATTCCTGTATACACACAAAAACGCGGAAGCGTTCTTGATATTAAAACGGCAAATATATTCCTCTGTTATAATTTCCCACCAATAATAATAATAATGATAATAACGTGTTAGTTCGGCTGTACTAGATATTTGTTATAGCCTATTAAAATATTCAATCACAAAAACGCCGTTTCTAGAGAACTTGCTAAAATATCTGAAATGAACCATCACGCCTACTTTTTCTTAACATATTTCATCTAGGTGCAGTGTCATTACTAGTTCAGCTTTACTAGACATTTGATACATTCAATAGATGTATCTTTTTACGACTCTATTTTACAACAAGCCGCAAAAAACCTACTGTCCCAAAAATGCCGTTTTTAGAGCACTATCTAAAACAACTACGATTAGCCAACATCCTTGTTTTTTTTCTTAACATAGTTCATCTAGATGCAGTGTAATAACTTGTTCGGCTTTACTAGATATTAGATATATTTAGTAGATCTATCTTTTTACGACCCTATTTTACAGCAAGCTGCAAACAAACCTACTGTCCCAAAAACGCCGTTTGAAAAAAACATTTTGTTAGTAATAAAAAACAAATGTAATCTCAATGTGACCGCGCCAGCCGGCGGGACTGTGGCTAGACCACTTCCAATGTTCATTCATTCATTCATTCATTCATTCATTCAATCGCGTGTTCAATGTGTGTGTGTGTGTGTCAGAGAGGAATATCAATTAAAAAAAAAGTTTCCAGTAATTATTTCGGTGTTTATTTCTTTTATTCTTCCATTTTTTTTTTTTTTTTGTTAATTAAAATGCGTAATATACCCAACAATATTATAGACCAAATGTTAATCTAATTATTATTGTAGAATGTATTTAGGAAATCACCACTCTCAACTGGAGACAGCGGCAAAAAAAAAAAAAAAAAAAAATTATAAAAAGCCGACAAATAGTGTTAATTAATTGACATGAGACATTGGAGAGGTCTCCTATTCTATAGTCTGTAATATTTTTTTTAATTTTATCATAACTTCTCGGAAATTACTCAAAAGTAGAACATGCTAAAAGTAAATACAATAATAGGCTAAATAGTATCTAAGCAATAATAAAGTGTCTAAACAATAATAAATATTATCTAAGTTATCTATTAGGTTGCCATTCCACTCTGTAAATAGATTTTAAAATTAATTTTAATTTTAATTTTAATATTATTTTTGCTTATTTCATTAATGTTATTATTGGTTTACTTTTTAGTAGTATTGTATTGTCTGAGGATGACTCATTTTAGTAACTATCTACAGTAAAAAAGAAAAAAAAAAGCAAAGAAACAAACAAAACTCATTTTATACACTGGGCCTTCAAAGTGCTCTCTGAAACTACACCTGGCATTGTGTCCAAAAAATGAAAAAATCTAAACTTTGTCGTAGAGCTAAACCAAATACATCATTGGAAAGGTCTCAACCTGGAGAGTAACATATGTCAGTATGAAGATTCTACATGGCTCCTGCTTTCAGCCATTGACCTCTGAACCTTGACCTCAGTGCATGTTTGAGGGCTTATAACTCAGCAACTAAAGGGGGTACAGACATAGGACCAACTGTTATAGAGAGCTCTTGGCCTCAACTATCATGTGAGTGTAGTCAACAACTGGGAGTGCTGTCAGATATGGGTAAAATATGGATAAAATTAATTTCCACCCATTTAGAAATTAGATATTTAAAATCTGATTACTCAAATGTGTTTACCATCCCCTTAAAGTCCACAGTGTATTCTCAATTCAGTGTTTACAACTTCCAAATCTAGGAGAAACACTTAGATTTTTAAAAACTACAATTCCCTGGGATTGCGCTATGCAGCTTGATACATATCAGCAACGTAGTTGTAGTTCTTCTGATTTGCAAGGTAGCGCTCTAAATAGAGTTGTAAAAAGATATATCTACTGAATATATCTAATATCTAGTAAAGCCGAACTAGTTTTTACACTGCATCTAGATGAACTATGTTAAGAAAAAAGCAAGGATATTGGCTAATCGTAGTTATTTTAGATAGTACTCTAAAAACGGCGTTTTTGGGACAGTAGGTTTTTTGCGGCTTGTTGTAAAATAGAGTCGTAAAAAGATACATCTACTGAATATATCAAATGTCTAGTAAAGCTGAACTAGTACTGACACTGCACCTAGATGAAATATGTTAAGAAAAAGTAGGCATGATGGTTCATTTCAGATATTTTAGCAAGTTCTCTAGAAACAGCGTTTTTGGGATTGAATATTTGAATAGGCTATAACAAATATCTAGTACAGCCGAACTAACACGTTATTATCATTATTATTATTATTGGTGGGAAATTACAACAGGGGAATGTATTTGCCGTTTTAATATCAAGAACGCTTCCGCGTTTTTGTGTGTATACAGGAATGTTAAAGATATCATTGAGGAAAATGAGGTTGACGTGACGTGTTTGAATCAGGGAATCCGTGTGTCCACCACGGGAGAGGATCCTAATTGACTTTACATTGGCATTGTTTTTGTGGTGGCAGCACGTAATTTCAACCCATTACGTGCTGCCACCACGGAATGCGGTGTTAAGAGGTCGTGGTCATTTCACGTATTTCTGTGAGATTAGGTTGATAGCTTTGCAGTTTGTGTGCACACAGCGTGAGGTTGTAATTGTTTTGGGTCCGTGTAGCTCTTTGGGGTGAGACGACAGGCAGTAACTCACGTCCACACCAGTGCGGGATTTCACAAATGCTTGTCGTTTATTTTTACATCAACTTAAAAACACTCCAAGCTTACCACGCCCAATTGTATGGCTACTACATTTTCATACATGAACAAAATAGTTGCCACACGTACTTAAAACCATCACTGTTGTGTTGAGAGATAAAAGAAAACGCAGGAGCACATAAGTATATGTCCGACCAGCGTTGGATGCGCTCAACAGACTCAAATCATAAGAGGCACTGCTTGATGATGTTGCTGCTAGGCGACACAGTATACACCATGTTAAAGGCACATTTCATATATTCGATTGTTACAAGTTCAAATCCTTTTTTTAGTCGTCAGACTGTTTCAGTGTCAGTGTGCAGTGTGGAAGATATATGTAATGTCTTCTCAAGGTCCTCAGTCAGTGAACATTTAGCATTAGTATTACCTCCTTTTGCTTCCTCCCATCTGTGTTGAGTAAATGTTGGACTTGTCCTTCCAGCACGATGTCTGTTTCATTTATTATTAACACTGCACGAGATATGCTCTCAATTTATTTGTGTAATTGTAATTTAAAGAGAACAAAAAGTCACGCACATTCTAGAAAAAACTTAGACTGCTGGACCACAAAGAGGCATGTAGTAAAAGTAGAGTCTGCACACTACTTTTTGGTTACTTTACTTTGTTGCTATATTATTTTTGTTATCTTGGCATGGAAATAAATGAAACTTAAAGATCTATAAGGAGTGTTCATGTGATTTTACACATTTATAGTGTGAAATTAATTAATGCATAATAATTGTGACAATCGTAAATCCGTGATTATTTCTCTGACAATAATCGTACCAAGAAAATCTATAATCGTGACATCCCTAGAAGAGAGGCTGAATCCTTCGCTCCCATTTTGCTGCACAGAATGGGATTCGGTGCTACCATCGTTGGGGAGATATATCATCAGGAAGAAAAGCGCTGTAGAGAGTGCATCACAAGGAGTGAAGTTGCGTCTTCTTGTCCTCGCAGATGACGGTTCGGGTTCATTCTTTCCTGTTCCGTGGTAAGTGTGGTCCATTCACAAACTTTATAACTAAAAAAACATTTCACTACTCTCTATCGACGAACTACTAACACTCTCTGCTGTTTCCTCCTCCTTCTTCCTTCCTTCCGCTGTCTTCGTTGGTTTATTTATACACGCAAAACGCGTTCTCTGGCTGGCTGGATTGTCCGCTTGGGCTGCTGTACATACATGGCAGCGCAAGATGGCAACCTCTCTAAAGCAAGGTCCTTACTATATATATAAAAGCATAATTATAAGGCTACGAACACCAAATGAATTTTATTTTATAGCGATTATACACTTGTATAAACATATTAATGGGTAGAATATTCAGATTCATATTTGACAATAAACCATGGCAAATATTACACACTGGCCCTTTAAATGAGCTACAGGAAAGAAACCTGACTGTCTCACAAAGGAACGCTATATCACTAGGACCGCCAGGATTACAGCGCCCCTCCAAGCGCCGCAATGGCCAGACCGTCATATGTAACTTCATTGTTTATGCTGCCCATGTGCTCAGAAGCACACAAAAATGCATTTTTGAGTAATTTCCAAGAAGTTATGATAAAATAAAAAACAATATTACAAACTATAGAAGAGGACTGACAACCTCTCCAATGTCTCATGTCAATTAATTAACACTGTCGGCTTTGTATATATATATTTTTTTATTTTTGCTGCTGCGCTGCTGCTGCGCTGTGTCGCCAGTTATATGGGCTTTGCTAAACACACACACACACACACACACACACACATTGAACTCATGAATTAATGAACACTGGAAGCGGTTCAGCCGCAGTCCCGCTGGCTGGTGCGGTCACTGTTGAGATTAGACTACATTCGTTTTTTATTATTAACAAAATGTTTTTTTATTGACCGTATGAATGTTTTTGTTTTCAAATAAATATTTGGAAACGAAAATGTATACTTTGGTGTACTTTTACAGAGTTTTGCAAGGCCCCCTTAGTTTAAGTTTTGTGTAGCATAATAAATCTGCAAAAACAACAAAAATACTGGTCCAACCGACCAGTATTTTTGTGGTGAATTGTCTGCCGACGGCCAGCACAGTCATGAAGTCATAAACGAGCGTCCAGTAATGTAATGCTGGTGAGGTGAACGACAGCTGAGACGGTCTTCAGACGCCAACAGTATCCATGACAACATACTGTCACCTGGACCTTTGTTTGGAAGTAAACGCACAGATGTACCCTGTAGTTGTATAGGCTACCCGCTGAAACTATAAAGGAACAATGTAGATTGACTGTTTGTTTGTAATTAGGTCATCTTGAAATAAAATCACATATGATTTATTACTTGCTGCAGAAGTCTTCCCTCCATCTTCGCTCCGATTTTTCAGTTTTATTGTCATACTGTACCCTGTAATAATAGAATAAGTACCCTGTAATTAAAAATACCTATTGTATAAGCTCTCTGTAAATTCCCCCCAAACGTCCATATTATTGATCAGTAGGTCGCACATACCCTGTTATTATAGAATAGGTACCCAGTAGTTTAAGTATAAGTTCTCTGTAAATTCCCCCCAAACGTCCATATTATTGATCAGCAGGTCACACATACCCTGTTATAATAGAATAGGTACCCAGTAGTTAAAAAAACCTATAATATAAATTCTCTGTAAATTCACAAATTGTTAGCTCCTTATTCCATAACTTAACATCTTGTTTCCCCTGTACGTACTACACTGGTACACCGTTAGTACAACAGATAACACCATAACTACCCGATAGTTACGGTGTAAATTGCGGGCTGTAATCTAAAGCGTTACCCAAATTTCTTGTGTTTATTTGAACTTTGACACTGTTGATCACCACATCCTTGTAGACAGGCTGAGGGACTGGGTAGGCATCTCAGGAACTGCCCTTCACTGGTTTAAATCCTATCTGTTTGATAGATCTTTCTCTGTGGTTGTTGGCCCTTACAATTCAGTCTGTCCCCCTCTGGTGCGGGGTGCCCCAAGGTTCAGTTTCAGGGCCTATCCTTTTCGTGCTATTCATGCTTCCTCTCAGAGATGTCATCAGCAAGGTAGGTCTGAAGGTATCTCATGTATACAGATGACCTTCAGTTATATTTTTCTTTTAACTCTGATAGGACAGACGGAATAGATGCACTGCAGGATTGTTTGACTGCAATTATGGACTGGATGGCTAGTAACTTTCTTCAGTTGAATGCAGCCAAAACTGAAGTATTAACCCATTTGTGCCCAAATTTTTCACAATGTTTTTATGCATATAATCATATTAACTGAGTCCCACATGAACATGTTCTAAAGTTATTTCCTCCATTTTGTGCTCTCTGTTCTAGAAAATCTCATTTGAATGTTCAGCAACTATAGTTGCCGGTGGGCACATACCTTGTATCTACCCCTCTAATGGTGAAAAGTGAATTAGAGCACAAAAAACAACATGTAATTCAGCTGTCTTTATTGAGAAAGACTTTTATTATTTAAAACAAGTGTGAGAACATTTTAATTCATGAATTTTGCCATCAAAAAACTTGGAAACACCAAAATTCAAATTAAAATCCCCTGATTTGCACAAACTAAAATACACTCGCTATAGCCGGGTTTTGATTGATTCAAAAAAATGTTGATTCTCAAAACAGGGGATGGAAATAGTTATGTTCGAATTAAGTCTGATGTAGCACACTTTCACCCCAACTGCTTCTGGTGTTTCCGGTTCACTCACAAGGCAAAAACATTGCGGAAAACAACAACACAAGACTTGTGTGGACGGAGGACAAAATAAGAACATTTCTAGCCTTAATAAGGCGGTAATGCATTTACAAGCTGGTTGCCAACCAATGTAGAAGAAGAAGAATGCGAGACTTGTTTTGTTTCCTTTTCTGCGGAAAACTTGTGTGAGTTCGTAGTTTTCACCAAAGTGTTGTGGTCTTGGTTTGTGTTAGGTTTGTTTTGGGGTTTTTTTCTGTCTCTCTCCTTCCCCTCCCCATTCTGTTTTACTCTCCCTGCAGTGTGTGTGTGTGTGTGTGGCAGGAGGCGTGGCTGATTTTCCTCTCTCTCCCTGAGATTCGGCAGACGAGGCACACCTGGCTGCAATCTCCACTAATCAACCCTCCACATAAGCCTGGTCATGACTCCACTCCTGTGCCAGATAATTCCGTCCTGTTCGGTGTGTCGCACGGTTTTTGCAGTTTGTTCTCCAGTGATTTTTGAAGAGTTTTGCTGTTTGAAACTTCTCAGCTCCTTACCAGTGTTTCTTTTGTGTTTTTTCAGTGTGTGCCTCGCTGCCTACGTCAGCCACCAGTGCCTCTGCTCTCCAGCACTTTTTTCCTGTGTGAAGCTGGATATTTTTGCAAGCTCGGACGCCTTCCCAGTTCCCAAGCTGGCCCGTCTCCTGTCGCCACCACCTGTGTCTTTTGCCTACCTTTTTCATTAAATACCCTCAAACTTCATACCTGTGTTTGTCCCTGCCTCAGTTGGTCCAGAATCCAAACCCGCCTCGCAACACAAAGTCCGTACATTTAATGGAAACACACAGGATTCGTATTTCTTTTAATGCGCATTTCCCAATGATTCGAATCACTTTTGGATGGAAACATAGCTACTCAGGTTCTTGTCCATCATCAGTGATGGGTAGTTGCGTGTCACCATCAGACACAAAGCAGTCTCCTTTGAGCAGTCTAGATTGTAGGCATTTGGGATCACAGGTCACATCATTATCATCAGAAAAATCGCTGTCATAGTCTGTTTCCCGGGCATTATTCTCAGACTCTGGCACAACTGAAATGCTTGTGATTTTTGCAGAGGGATCATCTGCATCAAGGATGTCCAAAACCTCTGCCAAAGTATACCTCTCTAATCCTCCTGGTTTATCTCTGTGGAAAACACTAAAGAGTTTGCTCCCATGGCCACTGGGGGCCACCAATTTGTGAAATTAACGTAATTTGAAATGGATATTTTTTACCAAACAATTCCAATTCTATATCCCTGTTCATGTACAATAGTGTTAAACATGTTCTCCCTGTATTTGACATCATTCAGTCCTAATCTACCACACAGTGCAACACAGTCAGCGCTAACATTGGCAGCACTAATAGCTAGCTAGTTAGTTAGCTAGGTAGTTAGCTAGGTAGTTAGCTAGCACTATCTACCAAACACTAGTAATGTTGGTTACCAAATGTTAAAGCTAACACTATCAAAAACTGTATTGTTGCCAAATATTAGCCCTTTGTAATGTTAGCTAACATTATTATCTACTGACAAGGTATGTGCCCACCGGCAACAATAGTTGCCGCTTGGACAAATGATTGCATACAGAAAAAACTATACATCCAATGTAATATTTCTGTTGTTTGGATGATTCTAGAGACTTTCATGATTACGTATATATATATATATATATATATATATATATATATATATATATATATATATATATATATATATATATATATATATATATATATATACTGTATGTCAACAAAAAATATTATTATAATATGAAAATCACCTTTACTTGTGGGGGTTTGTCGTCGCCATGCCCTCAGTAGGATGGGTCAGGAACTCAACAACGCCATGTGACAGGAAGTATGTGGAAACTTAATTTTTTTTCTTAATATGATTTTCTAAGGTGTCTACTCACATATCATTGATATATAAAACATGTATAGTATTTAGAAATGTGTTTTTAAGTGGAAAATGACAAGCATACACTTTGGCAACTATTGTTGCCGGTGGGCTTAAATGGATTATTATTATTATTATTATTATTATTATTATTATTATTATTATTATTATTATTATTATTATTATTATTAACCTTTATTTAACCAGGAGGATCACATTGAGATTAACAACCTCTTTTTCAAGGGAGACCTGGCCAAGATAGGCAGCAGCAAGTATGAAACACAGTTACAAATTACACAGATAAAACACAAACAAATAGTATTGAATTTACAAGCAGATTATGAAAAACAAATACATGTAGTGGAGTCGGCCTCAAATATTCTTAGTTTGGATTTAAAGGCGCTCAAAGAAATTAACCCTGTTAGTTTCCAGTCATTTTGCAACATATTCCATGCTGAAGGTGCAGAGTAGACAAAAGCCTTTTTACCCAATTCAGTACGGGCATATGGAACAGAAAGCAACAAGTAGTCTTGCGAACGAAAGAAGTAAGGACCAACACTTCTCTGTGCAATTAAGGAACAAATGTAGGAAGGCAATAGACCAAGTAATGCCTTATATATAAACGTATACCAATGACTGAGCCTTCGGGTGGCCAGAGCAGCCCATCCAACCCAATTAGTAATGAACCTCAGAGAAGCATGGTAGACAGCGTCAACCATATGAAGACATTTAGCAGACGCATTCATATATAAAAGATCTCCATAATCCAACACTGGTAAAAAGGTAGCAGCAACAAGTCGCTTTTTTGCATTAAAAGAAAAACATAGCTTATTTCGAAAGTAAAAACCCAATTTTATCCTCAGCTTCTTCACTAATTTCTCTATATGTGGCTTGAAAGTGAGGGAGTCATCAATCAAGACACCCAGGTATTTATACTCGTGTACCACCTCTATTTCATTTCCCTCAAGAGTGGTCACTGAGGGGATAATTTGTGGCCTCTTCCTAGAATTAGAGAACAGCATAAGCTTAGTCTTGTCTGCATTGAGAACAAGTTTCAGCTGAAGTAATGAATGCTGGACAGCAACAAAGGCTTTCTGCAGGGATTCAGTGGCCTGAACAAGAGTTGATCCACAGCAGTAAATAATTGTGTCATCAGCTTAGAAATGCAAATTAGCATTTGTCACATTTATATCCAAATCATTGATATAAATAATGAATAAAAGGGGACCTAATACAGAACCCTGCGGCACCCCCTTGTGGACAGTAACAATATCAGAACACAGGCCATCATATTTAATGCACTGAGTCCTATTACTGAGATAGTTGGTGAACCAAGTAACTGCTTGCTCCAAGAGTCCTGATTGCAAGAGTCTAAGTTTTAAAATATCGTGGTCAACTGTGTCAAACGCTTTTTGACAAATCAATAAAAAGAGATGCACAATGTAGCTTCTTGTCAAGTGCAACAGAAATGTCATTTACCACCTTCATTGCAGCTGTAATGGTACTATGCTTTTTCCTGAAGCCTGATTGATATTTTGATAAGATGGTGTTAGAATGTAAAAACACCTTAACTTGCTCACTCACAAGAGCTTCAAGAACTTTGGCCAGCACTGATAAATTAGATATTGGTCTATAATTAGTTAAAATCACTGGGTCACCCCCTTTTTAATAAAGGGAGAACAAAAGCAGATTTCCATACAGAGGGAATCTCATTCTTCTCCACTGTAAGATTAAAAAGGAATGCAAGAGGCTCTGCTACAAAATCAGCTGCCAGGTTCAAAAAGTAAGGATCGATTAAATCAGGTCCAGAGGATTTTCTGGGATCTAAATCTTTAAGGGCTTTATGAACTTCTTGAACAGAGAAGGGTACAAAGTTGAAAGGCTGACCACTATACATTGGAAGGTCGGTGGGCGGTCTCTCAGAGACAGATCCCACAGAATCAAATAGAGAACCGGAAGATATAAAATGCTTGTTAAAACAATTCAATACCTCCATTTTGTCATAGACAGGGACAGAATCCTTTAAAACATATGTAGGTAGAGCTTGACTGCTTTTACTCACAGAAAGAATTAATAACTTTCCAAAATTTCCGTGGATCATTTAGGTTCTCAGTGGTGACAGACAAATAATATTCAGATTTGGCTTTCTTGATAAAAGAAGAGCATTTGTTTCTCAATTGTCTGAAAACAAGCCAATCATTAGGAGAACCTGTTTTCCTTGCCTTGGCCCAAGCCAGGTTACGCTCATAAATATTTTCTGCCAGCACTGGAGAGAACCAGGGGTTTTCTCGCCCCTTTACCCTAAATCTCCTAATAGGGGCATGTTTATTCACAATTTGCATAAAACCATCCCTAAAGAATGTCCAAGCTAACTCTACATCAGGGATCAAACCTATTTTTTTCCAATCAAAATTAGACAAATCGTGATGATAGGCTTGCTCATTAAAAAGTTTAAGGTTCCTCTTATAAATAATACGAGTTAATTGTTGCCTCTGAAATCTCAGCCTCTAAAGTAGCCAGCTGCTTAGGGTCCCTAACTATATATGTGCGCCCCAGTTTGAGAAACCTTGGTCGTATTTTATCAGGCCATGCTTCTTGATGAGCACATCAAAACTATAACTCGCTCCTGCTTTTTCCACCTCAAAAACATTTCTAAACTCAGATCCATAGTATCTCATTCCAAGCTAGAAATGATCATCCATGCTTTTGTTTCCTTATGTCTTGACTACTGCAATTCTCTCTTTACCTGTCTCAACAAAACTTTATTAGACTGCCTCCAATTAGTCTAGAATGCTGCCGCTATCACTCCTGTTTTGGCATCCTTGCACTGGCTCCCTGTTAATTTCAGGATTCAATACAAAATCACTTACAGGGCCCTCCATAATAGCACCTGCATACTTGGTAGATCTTGTGTCTTTTCACTGTCCTGTTAGGTCACTGTGGTCTGCTGACTGCCCTCTACTTGCTGTTCCTCGTACAAAATTAAAAACTAAAGGTGATAGAGCCTTTGAGTCTGTTGCTCCTAAATGGTGAAATGCACCTCCATATGAGCTTAGAGCCACCTCTTCTGTGGACATTTTTAAAAGGCAGTTAAAAAACATCTGTTTAGGCATGCGTTCCAGTAATATCCTGTTGTATTGTCTCTGTATTTCACTTCATTTTATTTTTTTTTTGTAATTTATTTTATGCTATGATTGATTTGCTATGATTCTGTTGTTGTTGTTTTTTTTTTTATTATACTATATGCTGATATTTGATTGGGTTTTTTTGTATCTTAACCATGTGAAGCACTTTGTCAGTTCTCTTTATGAGAAGTGCTATATAAATAAAATTTACTTACTTACTTACTTTAGGTCTCATTCCTGCACGACTATTTCTACAGCATTGTTAGACAACACTGTCATGTCATACTCTGTTGCTCTAAATTTCTCTAACAGAAATACAGTTTTCATTCACTATTTAATTCAAGTGTAAGTGTTTTTTATTTGTTTTATATGCTACAGTTGGTAATGTTTATGAAAATAATAGTAATAATAATAATAATAATATTCATATTTGCTTAAACTACATCCACACAGTATTAAACGAGAGATAATCCGTGAAAGAAAAACCTGTCCCTCCTTCTCTTCCTACTTCTTTTGATGGCATTTGCTAGAATCTACCACTGCTCACTAAATAAAACCAATCAGAGCTGAGTAGTCTTTAATGCAGCTGTCAGTTATGTTAATCATGGCTCGTGAGTTGTGGTCAAACTGTCAAACTAGGCAGTATTGATCAAATATGAATCAAGATTCTGTTCAGATGGATTTCGACAATATAGTGTTATGTCAAAAATAGTTGCTTTTCAGAAACATATTGCCCACTGGCTAGACCGACGTTTTTGTTTTACAGCTAAACAGTACACTACAGTAAGTTTCTAAAAACAGTTGAGGCGAGAAATAAGTAATGTAGTAAAATTTTGTCTGACCACACGTGATGATTGAGATTGATAGCTGTGTTAGAGAATCCTTAGCTCTGATTGATTTTTGTTTGCATTCGATAATGCCACTAGAAGCGTTTAAAGGGAGGTGAGGAGTATGATTTTTTTTCATCTGTCTCATGTACAGCTTTGTTGATACAGTTAAAGTTTCAGCAAATGTGACAAAAACATAGTTAATAAAAAAATAACAACTAGAGCTTGATGTCACCATCAGTCATTTCAACACCCCAGAACAACGGTCAGTGTTAGTTTCTTTGTAGTCATGACCATGATCATTCCCTGGTCTTAATCATGTGGCCATTATTGTAACCATGACAACAAAGCTATGTTTTTATTTATTGTAATTGCTTCATCTATATTATGGTTAATGTATTTACTTTTTTAGGAACTTTTGCCTGCACCATCTGGCGGGGGGACTAGCAATGGAAATCAGCCCTTGGCTGCAATTGGGTGCATTTACGTTTTTATTTCTATGAAAATGTTCATTAATGTACACGATCTCCCTTGAGAAATAAATAAAATTGAAATTGAACCATGATGTTTCCTTAAACTTACCAAGTCATTTTTCTGACTTTACCTAACCAAATCATAATACCTTTGTCACATAATGTAGACCATTTTTTCAGCAGATTTGTTAAGGTTTTGGAAAGCACAAACAAATTACCTTGTCCTGTTGATTTCATTTGGGGTTATAAACCCTCCATATCCTGATAGACTTTTAATTAAAAATGTCTGTAGAAGTGTCATGGACCCTGGTTTAACATGCTGATGACATGGCCTTAGTTGGTCTTTTACAGAAAACAGACCCATCAGGTGAAGCTGTCAACCTGGTCAACACTAAGGCCCTTCAAACATGGTGTTGCATCAGAAAGTTAGAAATGAATGTTGCCAAGACTAAAGAATTGATTATTTGCACAAAACAAGATTGACAGAGCCAGCTTTACTCAATGGCCAACATACTGAAACTTTCAAAGGACTTTTATAAAAATGAACTGCTTTGCAACCAGACCAGGCATCTCATTGAGACAGGCCTTTTTTTTGTCAAAATGTGTAGCCACACTAGGCTAGTAAATGGGACTGGGCGTTTAATTAGGACTAGGGTTTTACAATAAGGATAGATTCTATTCTATTCTATTCTATTCTATTCTGACAATGTTTGGAAGAACAGCAAAGTAAAAGTGATTGGAATAAGTGAATAAAAAACACTTATGTTAAAAACAAAGTCATAGAAGCAGAGTGATCTGTGTGATGTGATAGATGAGGGTTTTATACAAAGGCTGTCAAAATGTACATTACACTAAATTTATCAAGACGACAGGTTAACATAGAGAAAATTTTAAGTTAGCATTTTGATTCATTGATGGTTCTGAATGGGCTACTGTTTGAGACTGAGCTATCTGGATAACAACTTTAATTTGAAAATTTGCAGCATAAAGTTTTGTATAGGACTGAAGGAGGTATACCATATTTCTCCTAACGTTTGGGCATTTAATGAAACTTTCATCATTGAAACTCTATGTCTTGCACAGATGTATCACATTGAGAACTTAACAGCCACAATACCTCCCTTTTCTGGTAATCTTTTAATTTTGAACATCTGCAGGAAGGGTTGAATATGATTGTTGTACTATAAAAGCCATCAAAAATGGCAAAGTAGAAGCAATTTCAATTAATAAGTGAGTTAACACAGCATTGTGATTTAAAAGAAAAACAATGCAAGAAATTATTAGTGCTGTGGAAAAATACATTAATGTAAAACTTAATAGAGTGTGCCAGGGCTGACATCAAAACCCGGAAGTTTAGCATTGCGCTGGTTCCCGGAAGAGAAAGTGAATGTGATTTTTGCATTGCATTTTGGATTATGTCAGAAAATAAGCTCTGTGGCTAACACAAGTTTATGATACTTACAGGTTTTGTTCAGCGAGATAATCTTCACATATGAACACCTTTCATACCGCATTTGAAGCTTAAATGCGATCGCCAGAAGTAAAAAGCTAACGTTAGGCTTTAACGGACTACATGACTACTCCACGGTCACATGACTCTTGATGTCACCGCCACTAAGCTTTCAACTGATTTTGGCCGCTTTATTTTAAAAACACTGTAATGGGGAAATCGGACTGTTTAAGCCAAATAAGAAGCTGTAATGGTGGACTGCCAGCACTCTTGCCTGTTTGGGGGTGATGACGTTTAATGTCCCCGACAGGGTTTGTAGTCGTATTGAGCAACTTGTTAGCAGCCACCTTTTTTACGACACGTAAAAGCTTCAAAATTCACAAGTAGGGTATTTACTGACGTTTTTTATGTCGTAGAACAAAACCTGAAACTCGCTTAAGCTTTTGTTAACCACAGACCTTATTTGAGGCATTTTATCAAAATCCCATTCAAAAAATGTATTGACTTTTAGACAAGAGAACCGGAAGTGCTAAAAGCGCTAACGGAGTTCCGGGTTTACTGACACACTCTATTAATTAATAATTAATAGTTTGCAGCAGGCAATGACATTTAGCAGTGATAGGCTTGTTTAAACAGATATGTTTTGAAGTTGGATTGGAAAGTGTCCAGGGATTGAATATTTTGGATATCAGGTGGGAGGGAGATCCAGAGACGGGGGGGCCGAGCAGCTGAAAGCTCTGGACCCCATGGTGGTCAGGCGGGCTGGAGGGACAGTGAGGCTGATTTGAGGAGGAGGATCTTAGAGTCCGGCTGAGTGTGAGAATGTGGAGGAGGTCAGTGAGGTATGGACGAGCGAGGTTATGGATGGCCTTGAATGTGAGCAGTAGGGTTTTGAATTGGATGCGGTATTGTATGGGAAGCCAGTGGAGTTGATGGAGGACAGGAGTGATGTGCTGGATAGATGGTGTTCTAGTGATGATCCGGGCGGCAGCATTTTGGACCAGTTGAAGTTTATGGATGGATTTGAGGGGGAGACCAGTGAGAAGGGTGGAGAGATAGAGATAGAGATGGGTGTCATCCACATAGCATTGAAACTGTATGTTGTGTTTTTGAAACATATGGCCAAGGGAGAGGAGATAGATAATGAAGAGGAGGGGACTGAAGACAGAGCCCTGGGGAACACTGAAGGAGAGGGGAGGTGGCTGGGGCATGAAGGATTTTAACTGAATGAACTGAGTGCAGCCAGTGAGATATGATTTAAACCAGTAGAGGGGTGTGTTGGATATTCCAATGGATGCCAGTCTGTCGAGGAGGATGGAGTGGGAGATGGTGTCGAAGGCTGCACTCAAGTCGAGGAGGATGAGGATGGATAAAAGTCCGGAGTCAGGTGCAATCAGGAGGTCATTGGTGATTTTGATAAGGGCTGTTTCTGTGCTGTGGTGAGGATGGAAGCCAGACTGGAACTGTTTGTAGAGGTTATTACTGGAGAAGTGAGAGTGAACTTGAGATGCAACGTTTTTTTCCAGGATTTTTGCGAGAAAAGGGAGATTGGAAATAGGGCGGAGATTACTGAAGTTGTTAGGATATGAACCGGGTTTCTTGAGAATTGGAATTACAGCAGCAGATTTGAGGGAGGCTAGAACACAACCAGAGGTGAGGGAGGAATGGATGATGGCGGTTATCATAGATGAGAGGGATGAGAGACATGCTTTGACTAAAGTGGTTGGCAGGGGGTCAAGCTGGTAAGTGGATGGTTTGGTTTTCCGGATGAGTTCTGATATGTCAGCATCAGAAGGAAGGTGGAAACTTGTAAATGGCTGGGTGAGGGGGGGGCAGGAGAACAGGAGGAGATGAACTGCAGGAGGTGTCAGTGGTCAGTTGCTGGTGGATCCGGTCTATTTTTGTATTGAAAAATTCCATCAGTGAGTTACAGTAATCAGTTGAGTAAAAATGTGAAGGACGAGTCGGGTGGGCGGAGGGTGTTGGTGACCAGTGAGAACAGTGCCTGATTGTTCCCATCGCCAGCACTGATTAATTCAGCATAGTATTGTGATTTTGCTGTGGAGAGAGAGTCCTTGTAAAACAGAATATGGCTGTGGTACATTTGCTTGTGAATATTTATTTTATTTAACCTTTATTTAACCAGGTTTGTCCCATTGAGATCAAAGATCTCTTTCACAAGAGAGACCTGGCCAAGAATGGCAACACATACATAGTTTCAATACATTGTCACATTAAACATAGACATAAAAGATACAAATAACAAATAACAAACAATTGAATTTACACAATCAGGTCGAGATCAAATAAAACATTTGGACTCTATTATTCAGGATTAAAAGAGATGATAAATAAGATGGAATCATCTCAAGAATAGCCTTGTAAATCAAGACATACCGATGGCCGAGCCAGCGCACATATAAAGATGGCCAATTTACTTTAGTGCATAAGACACAATGATGAGTTAGAGCACCACAGTTTGTGATAAACCTCAGAGCGCCATGATACACACTATCCAGCACGTGGAGGCAGTGAGCGGAGGCATTCATATATAACACATCACCATAATCAATAATCGGAAGAAAGGTCAACTCCACCAGTTTCAGTTTCACCCCAAAAGAAAAGTAAGACTTATTTAAGTTGAATCCAAGTTCAATTTGTTGACCATTACTGGTGACAATGACAGACTGATTTGACCATGCTAATTTTGAGTTAGTGAAAAACATAAGTTTTGTTTTATCAGAATTTAGAACAAGTTGCAGCTGGCAGAGCTGTTCTTGCACTCTATTAAACACATTCTGCAGATATGCAAACACTTCTGTAGGCGTGGGTGCAAAGCAATATATGACTGTGTCATCAGCATAAAAATGAAAGGCTGCATTTGGAATATTCACCCCAATATTATTTATATCCAAGGTAAATAACAAAGGGCCAAGTACTGCACCTTATGGCACCTTGTGGACTAAAAGAACCTCAGATGAAACACCTTCTAACTGGACAGCCAGGGGTCTGTCTAAAGCCCTCCCGCTGCCCTAAGGGGTCAGGACGACCCGGGCTCTCGAGGAGTAGTAGTAGTAGTAGTAGTAGTAGTAGTAGTAGTCCCCCTTAGTGCCCTAGCGCCTGCTGTCCTAAGGGGTCAAAGCGACCCGGGCTCTCGAGTAGTAGTCTTCCTTTGTACGTCCAACCCGCTGCCCTAAGGGGTCAAAGCGACCCGGGCTCTCGAGTGGTAGTAGTAGTAGTAGTAGTAGTAGTCCCCCCTTAGTGCCCTAGCGCCCGCTGTCCTAAGGGGTCAAAGCGACCCGGGCTCTCGAGTGGTAGTCCCCCTTAGGGCCCTGGCACCCGCTGCCCTAAGGGGTCAAAGTGACCCGAGTTCAAATGGTAGTAGTAGTAGTAGTAGTAGTAGTAGTAGTAGTCCCCCTCAACCCCCCAGTATACCCGGAGCAGCTTGCTGATGATCCGCACCATGAACACTCAGACCCTCCCTCTGAAGCCGAAGGTGTCAGAGGAGGATGAGGGTGACGAGGATGAGCAACGCACCCCGACCCGCGATGCCTCGTGTTCTGAAGCAGCAGAAGGTGTAGACGACAATGAATACGAATACGAAGGAGAAGAAGATGAAGAGGGAGAAGAAGAAGGAGAAAAAGAAGGGGAAGAAGGAGAAGAAGGAGAAGAAGGAGAAGAAGAAGGAGGAGGAGAAGAAGAAGGAGGAGGAGAAGAAGGAGGAGGGGAAGAAGAAGAAGAAGAAGAATGGGGTGGCGGAGGAGTACGTGGACAAGGAGTAAGAGTGCGAGGAGGCCGTGGATGTGGACAAGGTGTAAGAGGAGTGAGAGAAGGCAGTGGATGTGGACAAGGTGTAAGAAGAGTGAGAGGAGGCCGAGGTGTACGATTGAGAGGAGGAGGAATAGGACGAGGACGAGGACAAGGGCGAGGAGAGAACGAAACACACTCGTTTCTTTCAAAAAATGGGACTATATCATGGTCTCCGGCTCCACAATGCAGGACGCAAACATCTCGGAGCCGGGACCGCTCAGCGTCAGGTGACCCAGGGCCCACGGACCGGGCCAGGCGTGGCGCGGAGATGAGATGAGTGGCGGGAGATGGACTCTGTGGACCTGTGCGCATACATGGGTCTGCTGATTCTGGCGGGTGTGTACAGGTCCAGAGGCGAGGCCGCTGCCAGCCTGTGGGACGCAGATAGTGGTCGAGCCATCTTCAGAGCAACCATGTCCCTCAAAACGTTTTACACGTACTCCAGACTGATACGCTTTGATGACCATGGGTCCAGACCAACGCGGTGTGCTGCGGACAAGTTGGCTGCAATACGAGAGGTGTGGGGGGCGTGGGCCGCGCAGTTGCCGCTCATGTGACAATGGACAAGGTGACAATGGACGAGCAACTGGTTCCGTTCAGAGGTAATGCGGCTAGGAGACATGCGCCTCCTCCTCCTCCTCTGTTATTACTATTATTATTATTATGATTATTATTATTATATGTGTCTTTGCCCTAAGGTCAGTGTCCGTTTCGACAATACATGCCCAGCAAGCCTGCGAAATACGGGATCAAGTCCTGGGTAGCCTGCGACGCTCGGTCCAGCTATGTGTGGAAGATGCAGGTGTACACGGGCAAGCCGCAGGGGGGGGCGCCCAGAGAAGAATCAGGGGATGCGGGTGGTGCTCAACCTCACACAAGGACTGAGTGGGCGCAACGTTACGTGTGACAACTTCTTCACCTCGTATGACCTGGGACAGAGGCTCCTGAGGCGAGGGCTCACCATGGTGGGCACTGTTCGAAAGAACAAGCCCGAGCTCCCACCCACGCTGCTGGCAACCAGGGAGAGGGAGGTCTTTTCCTGCAGGTTCGCATTCACGCACACCACCTTGGCTGTATCGTACCTACCCAAGAGGAGCAAGAACGTGGTGCTACTGAGCACGCTACACACCGTGCCCGAGGTCAGCGATCAACCAGACGGCAAGCCCTCTGTGATCCTGTGTTACAACGCCAACAAAGGCAACGTGGACAACCTAGATAAGGTGATCGGTACATACAGCTGCTGGAGGATGACCGCTTGCTGGCCCATGGCCGTGTTCCACAACATGCTTGACGTGTCCTCCTACAATGCGTTTGTGATATGGAGAGAGGTCAACCCCGACTGGATGCCCGGCAAGCGGAACAGGCGGAGAGTGTTCCTGGAGGAGCTGGGCAAGGCACTTGTCACCGCGCTCATACAACGTCGGAAACGCATGCCCCGTGCGGAGACGGCAGCTGCGCTCGTGAAAGCTGTTCACGTTGTTAGCGGGACACGACCCCATGGCCTGGACGGTGATACGGAGGAGGCGGCCCCTGCGTGGCCTGAGCCTGGGCCTGCTAAGAGGAAGAGGTGTCGGTTGTGTCCACGCAGGATGGATTGTAAAACGTCCACGGTGTGCTGCCAGTGTAAGACGTACAGTACAGGCCAAAAGTTTGGACACACCTTCTCATTCAATGCCTTTTCTTTATTTTCATGACTATTTACATTGTAGATTCTCACTGAAGGCATCAAAACTATGAATGAACACATGTGGAGTTATGTACTTAACAAAAAAAGGTGAAATAACTGAAAACATGTTTTATATTCTAGTTTCTTCAAAATAGCTACCCTTTGCTCTGATTACTGCTTTGCACACTCTTGGCATTCTCTCCATGAGCTTCAAGAGGTAGTCACCTGAAATGGTTTCCACTTCACAGGTGTGCCTTATCAGGGTTAATTAGTGGAATTTCTTGCTTTATCAATGGGGTTGGGACCATCAGTTGTGTTGTCCAATAGGGCTGTCGGCTGTGTATTAACCTGACTTCTGCACAACTGTTAAAATTCATATTATGGCAAGAACCAATCAGCTAACTAAAGAAAAATGAGTGGCCATCATTACTTTTAGAAATGAAGGTCAGTCAGTCCGGAAAATTGCAAAAACTTTAAATGTGTCCCAAAGTGGAGTCGCAAAAACCATCAAGCGCTACAACGAAACTGGCACACATGAGGACCGACCCAGGAAAGGAAGACCAAGAGTCACCTCTGCTTCTGAGGATAAGTTCATCCGAGTCACCAGCCTCAGAAATCGCAAGTTAACAGCAGCTCAGATCAGAGACCAGATGAATGCCACACAGAGTTCTAGCAGCAGACCCATCTCTAGAACAACTGTTAAGAGGAGACTGCGCCAATCAGGCCTTCATGGTCAAATAGCTGCTAGGAAACTACTGCTAAGGAGAGGCAACAAGCAGAAGAGATTTGTTTGGGCCAAGAAACACAAGGAATGGACATTAGACCAGTGGAAATCTGTGCTTTGGTCTGATGAGTCCAAATTTGAGATCTTTGGTTCCAACCGCCGTGTCTTTGTGAGACGCAGAAAAGGTGAACGGATGGATTCCACATGCCTGGTTCCCACTGTGAAGCATGGAGGAGGAGGTGTGATGGTGTGGGGGTGTTTTGCTGGTGACACTGTTGGAGATTTATTCAAAATTGAAGGCACACTGAACCAGCATGGCTACCACAGCATCCTGCAGCGACATGCCATCCCATCCGGTTTGCGTTTAGTTGGATGATCATTTATTTTTCAACAGGACAATGACCCCAAACACACCTCCAGGCTGTGTAAGGGCTATTTGACCAAGAAGGAGAGTGATGGAGTGCTGCGGCAGATGACCTGGCCTCCACAGTCACCGGACCAGAACCCAATCGAGATGGTTTGGGGTGAGCTGGACCGCAGAGTGAAGGCAAAGGGGCCAACAAGTGCTAAACACCTCTGGGAACTCCTTCAAGACTGTTGGAAAACCATTTCAGGTGACTACCTCTTGAAGCTCATGGAGAGAATGCCAAGAGTGTGCAAAGCAGTAATCAGAGCAAAGGGTGGCTATTTTGAAGAAACTAGAATATAAAACATGTTTTCAGTTATTTCACCTTTTTTTGTTAAGTACATAACTCCACATGTGTTCATTCATAGTTTTGATGCCTTCAGTGAGAATCTACAATGTAAATAGTCATGAAAATAACGAACACGCATTGAATGAGAAGGTGTGTCCAAACTTTTGGCCTGTACTGTATGTGTGTAGATGCTGCGCTCTCACATACTGTCCCACATGTGCAGCCTAAGTGGCAGTGGGTTCTAGCCACATCGCGTGATGCGACGATGGACGGTGTACTACACCACTCGCACATACTGTCCCGCATGCGCAGCCTAAGTGGCAGTGGGTTCTAGCCACATTGCGTGATGCGATGACGGACGGTGTACTACACTCGGCACATGAATATGCACAAAGCACAGAAGGCTAAAGGGTAGCGGGTTGGGTTGGAACGGTATACCTTGTGCTCTACTCATCAAATGAATATATAAATAAATAAATGAACAAATGTTTCGACACATGGACTTGCATTGAGAAGTTGTTTATTACCGCACGCACACAACATATGTGTGCTATGCGCAGTACCACGCAACACCCAGCAGCGTGCTGCTGCTGTGCGCTTGGCCACGATGGCCCTTTCAGTGATAGACATCACATCCAACGCCTTGGTGTCGACAATGCCCCTATCAACCGGTCCGGATACTCCGCCGGCCCCCATGACTGGGAGAACGCGCTTAACCGCAGCGTCCCTTTCACTGTCGGCGTACATGATCAGTTGGAGGGACGATTGCAAGCGACCATCCACTCTGCAAAGTGTTACATACATGTGTGTATGGGTCCATGGTGCGGCACACTGTTGTGTTGCCTGTGATAGTGTAATGGTGTAGCTGATACATTAGTGATCAGATGCTGTTCACTGACAAGGAGTTCAAGTACCTTAGCTAGAACAGACAGTTTAGAAATAGGCCTATAATTGTTTAAGATAGTTGGATCTCCTCCTTTCAAGAGGGGGATAACAAACGCAGATTTCCAGACTTTGGGAATTACATTGGTCAACAAACTAAAATTAAAAATGTAACACAATAGAACAGCTACAATTTCAGATGCCAGTTTTAAAAAGAAAGGCTCCAAGTTGTCTGGTCCTGGTGGTTTTTTAGGATCAAGGTCTTTTAGAGCTTTAGCGACCTCTATTGTGGAAAAATGGGTGAAATTAAAAGCTGGAACATTGCCAGGGGCCCTGTCAACAGGTGAAGGGTCATTAGAGGACTTTTCACTAGGTGAGGGTTGTTTAGAGGGGTTTTTAGAGTTAAACACGAACCCAGAACCCAGAAATAAACAAACAAAAAAATTACAGATAAATACACGTTTCTCATTCCAGTAGATCTTCAACCACTGCAGCCACAGAGGCCCAGGTTCGGATTGTTTTCTGACTAACTCCATGCATTCTTGCTACAGACAGCTCCATGTAGATTATGCTCAAAAATGTTTGCAGCCACTGGGTACGTGTGAGTGTGTGGGGGGAGCTTCCAGCGCAAGGCTATCATTCATTTAGCTGCAGTCAACCCTGCTAATAGAGTGTGAGTTTGAGTAGTGGACAGGCTACTACTTTTGGAAATTAAGATATTAATTTCCAAAAGGACGCCACATCAGGACATTCCCAGTACATATGTAAGAAAGATCCCACATGACTCAGAGAGCATAGATCACAAACAGGAGAATGTATGAGCTTCACGAGGAATCGTTTTCTTGGCTTAAGATACATTCTATGTATGAGTTTGAAGTGTATAAGTTTATGATTAAGGTTTTTTGATGTTTTGTCTAAATTGTCCCAGACAGTCAACCAACATATTTCGTCACTGGATAGACCAAGGTCTGTAGCCCACACTTGATGAACAGCCAGAGGCCCACTAGAGGGTTCCAGTAAAAAAAGAGTAAAGAGCAGAAACTAGGCCTCTCGACCTTACTCCTACATCTAATAACGTGTGTACCTTGTGAGTGGCAAGGGGAGTACCCCAGGGCACACCGTACACTCGCATTGCAGATCTAAGACACAAATAGAGGAAAAAAGATGTACCTGACAGATCATAAGTAGCTCGTAAATCATTAAATGTCCTAAGACCTTTATCATCACAGATATCAGACATGACATTAACCCCTCTATCACTCCACTCCCTAAAAGAAAAAGGCACCCCACCAGTGAGTAGAGAATAGTTATGAAAAATAGGACTTTGTGTGTGCCACTTCAACATAGATCCAGTCGCCCTCCCCACTGAGTGCCATACAGTCAAAAGGAAAGACATAATGGGGCCCAGCTTAAGTTTGGAGCGTTTAATGGAAAGACCTGAGTGTATTAAATCTTGAAGCCGGTGAGGGGAGGCCAAATGTTCTTCTATAGGTCTCCATGATATTTGTACCTGGGGGTCAAGCCAATTGGATAGTGGACGCAGCACATAAGACCAAAAATAGAATTTAAAGTTAGGGACAGCTAGACCTCCGTTTATTGCACTGAAGAGTAGCTTGATGCGTGGACGTCCCCCACCCCAGATAAACTTTGATATTAAACTATGCATCTTGTCCCAATAGCCTTTAGGTGGGGAAAGGGGTATCAGAGTAAAAGTTCACTCTAGGAAGGACATCCATTTTGATTATTGACACACGTGTTTGTAGGGAATTTGGGAGACGCGTCCACCTTACCAAGTCCGCCTCCACCCGCCTCATAATACCTTGGAAATTCTTGCTAGAGATGGAGAACAAGGAGGGGAAGATATCCACGCCCAAGTATTTGAAGCTCCCAACCACTGGTATGTGCGTTGGCAATGTGGAAGCGTCGAGAGATGAGTTAAGGGGCATCAGTGAAGATTTAGCCCAGCTAATTTTAAATAAAATGATTGTTAAAACAATTTAATATGTCTGTTTTGTCAGCTACCCTGCTACCATCAATCAGCATACTGGGAGGGAGATTAACTGAGTTAGAGGTGTAAGACAAAGATTTGATTGCTTTCCAAAATTTCTTGGGATTTCAGTAGTCATGGACAAGTAAAACTCAGCCTTCGTATTCCGAAGGAGAGAGGTAAATTTATTTCTTAACTGTCTAAAGTAAAGCCAGTCAGTTTCTAAACCTGATTTATGTGCCCTGGCCCAAGCAGAATTTCGCTCATGCAGAACTTCTGCTAGTTCGGTTGTAAACCTTGGGTTGTCACGGCCTTTAATTCTGAATTTGCGCAGGGGGGCATGTTTATTAACAATGTGACTGAAACTTTCATGAAAGTAACTTCAAGCCAGTTCAACATCATCAAAAAGGGCAATCCTATCCCAGTCAAAATGATAAAGATCATGCAAGAAAGCTTGTTCAACAAACATTTTCATATTGCGCTTCTCTACAAAACATGGTTTACTTTTCGGGAGCCTTGTGTCTCTCACGACCGCTATCACACGGTGATCACTCACATCATTTGGAAAGACACCTGATGCCACATATTTAGAAGGCATATTGGTTAAAACTAAGTCAATGAGTGTCGCTTTTTGAAAACATTTGGGATTGGGTCTAGTAGGGGAATTAATTAATTGTGTGAGATTAAGAGAAACACATTGTGCTTTCAGATCGTCGGACACAGGCATAAGCCAGTCCCAGTTTAAATCTCCCACCAGAAGTAATTCATTATATTTCAGCTGTGATTAAAAACTTCACAAGGGAGGACAATGCATTTTTAGGAGCAGATGGTGGTCTATAACACCCTAGCAACATAATACGGTGATTCTGCGATAATTCTATTTCAAGGGCAAGCATCTCAAGCTCTTTAGATACTGACTCTGTAAGCACTAAATTGACATCAAAATTGCTCTTGATATAAATCGCAACTCTGTCCCCTTTTCTTAGACGATCAGCACGATAAACATTGGAACCATTAATATAAATATCCTTATCAAGCACAGATTTTGTGAGCCAGGTTTCAGATAAAACAATAATATCAGCATTTGTTGAGTTTATCCAGACCTTTATCAAGTCCATCTTGTTTAGTAGACTCCTTACATTTATATGAATTATCCCAAGACCAGTTCTAGATTTAAAATCTGCAGGAGTGTAACAGTGTGCCTGTGTATCAGGGCCTGGATTAGTCTCAACATTCCCTGAAAGCAATAGCAATAGTATAACTAAACGTTTAAGCCTGGTGCTACAACCTTTTACATCAGACACTAGGCTGGAGGAGTAAGTGTTAGCAGTAGAGGAGGTTGTAGAACTACAAAATTGCTCACTCAAAACAAGGAGACAGAAAAACTGAAGAGACATGTCAGATTTAAGCAACCACTTGGATATTTCAAAGACACCACTACCCTTTGCTCAAGTGAAGTTATAAGAGTAGCTCGGCGACAGTCATTGTGGGGGAAAGTCACATTTTCATAGATAGATTTGTGGCCTACCCCAGAATATATATCCTCCTGAGACGATGTTGTAGGAGGAGGAGGAATGCCACACATGTGGGGCCACCACCCAGCTGGCCCACACAAAGAAATAAAGCACAATACAATGATTAGCGACATTGTAGAAGAAAAACAGAAAAACTGTAGGCTTCACTGGAGGCTTGGGTTGGGTTGATGTTACCTCACAGGCCTCAGGCTGCAGAGCAGGGTGGATGGAGCAGGCCTCAGGATGCAGTGCAAGGTGGATGGGGCAGGCCTCAGGCTGCAGTGCAGGGTGGAAGGAGCAGGGCCCAGACTGCAGAGCAAGGTGGATGAAGCAGGCCTCAGGCTGCAGTGCAGGGTGGAAGGAGCAGGACCCAGGCCACAGAGCAAGGTGGATGAAGTAGGCCCCAGGCTGCAGAGCAGGGTGGATGGAGTAGGCCTCTGGGAGCAGTGCAGGATGGATGAAGTGGGCCCCAGGCCCCAGAGCAGTGAATGAGAAACTGCTGTATGCTGCTGTAGTTCAAGATCAATGTCAAGCCTCACTGCTGCAGATGCTCCTTGCTGCAATAATGGTGCAGCTGTAGGCCAGAAAGCCAGCTACACCGCACAGTTCCAAGTAGCTATGAATAGGCCACAGCCAGCAAACCAGTCCACAAGCAGAAGGAGCAGGCCAGAGTATACAAGGCAGAGCAGCCTTCCAAAGCAGACAAAAACATGAACAATCCACAGACCTTCAAGAGTTGGCCATTCATCAGCGCAAAGCCTTATGTAAAAGGGTTGAAAAATACTAAAATCCAATAAAAAACACTAAAACAGACAGACACCTAACAGAGACAATAGACATACTGCCATCTTGAAAGAGGGCGTGGCTCGAAATACTGGAGTAAGACCAGTGAGACGTAGAGAGAGAGTTGGCGTAGATGGGGTGAAAACCAGGGGGCAGAGTGGGTGAAGGATAGAAGTCCGGGTTTTTAATGGAGCAAGTGGGTCCAGCAGAGTGTGAAGAACATTATTATAATGAGAGACCAGTTCATCAGTAGAGGCAGAGAAGTTGATGTTGGGTAGAGTTTCCAAACCTGATGTGAGGGCTGTTAGATTAATGTTTTTGATATTGCGATATGAGATGACCCGTAGTGGTTTAGTTTTGGACAGTGTTAGGTTTGTGGTGAATGAAATTAACATATGGTCAGAAATGGGAAGATAATTTGCAGAGCAGTTAAAAGGAGTGACACTGGAGCAGCAAACCAAGTCCAAGTGAAATCCTTAGTAATAGGGTGGTTGATGTTGTCCATATGACATGTGTGCACGTGTGTATTGTTTGTACATGTTGGCACTTTAAAGGAGTAGCTCTCCTATCTAGTTGTACGGAATGCATAATGACAATAAAGGCTATTCTATCTATTATATGTACTGTATATTAATATCTCCAAGCAGAATTATATTGGGGGAAAGGGAACAGATGTGAGTGAGGAAGGTAGAAAATTCATAAATTAATTCCTTGTTGGGTTTATGTGGGCAGTAAACAGTGGCCACTGTAGTTGATGTTAGACCATTTATGTGTAAGACCACTGTTTCAAAAGATGCATACACTGGGACGGAGAAAGGCAAGACTTTCCATATCTCACTGTAGATTATCGCGAGACCTGCTCCTCTGCCGGTGTGACGTGGTTAACAGGTGTAAACAAACCCATGTGTAGTGGACTGTAGTTGGGAAAAGTCATTGGGTTGTTGCAATGCCTCTGTAAGACAGAGAAAGTCAAACTTACGGTCAAAGAGGAGGTCCTGAAGGAGTTGTCCTTTGCCCATGAGAGAACGGATGCTGAATAGTCCAAAGTTGACATCGCTGCGGTCGGTGGTGGTGCTGATATTAGCCGACCTGGCCAAGTTGGCTAATACACTGCAGTCCACGGTCCGACCGGAGTTCCTCGGCGGACGATGGGTTGTGGACCAGATGGAATTTATGGCAGTGGAGTCATTGATGTGGAGGTCTGACAGGATCCGCAGTGGATGTATTACCGATGGGGAATAATGTGCTGGAAGAGGTGCAGTATCGGCGGTGGGTCAGGCAGGTGGGCCCATAGCAGGAGGCGCTCAGCAGCCGTGTATTTGATATAATGGACAGGACAGTCCAGACGAGCATGAAATTCACAGTCGGTTAATCCACATGATGAACGGATTAATGTAGTACCAGCAGGTAGCAGCAACCAGGTCAGGAGTGGAAGCCCGCCGACACTCCACAGGTAAACAGTTAAAGCACTCACTACTGAAATGTCTGATCGTTTTGATAGTATGACGAGGTCACAATAACAACTTTCCCATGCTAATCTTGAGAATAGGGTCTATTTCAAAGTCCAGACGTCAGTTTAAAAACACATAAAAAGCTGGAGAGCAGTGGCAGCTACACGTGCCAGCGTTCACTCATTGTGTCAGGCATCCTGCTTATAAGCTTTATCAAAAAGGAAAGTCTTCAGACTAGTCTTAAATGTGGAGACGGTGTCTGCCTCCTGGACTGAAACAGGAAGATGATTCCACAGAAGAGGAGCCTGATAGCTGAAGGCTCTGGCTCCTGATCTACTTTTGGAGGCTTTAGGAACCACGAGTAACCCTGCATTCTCAGAGTGCAGTGTTCTGGTGGGATAATAGGGCACTATGAGCTCTCAAAGATGTGACTGAGCCTGACTATTTAGAGCTTTGTAAGTTAGGAAAAGGATTTTAAATTCAGTTCTGGATTTTACAGAGAGCCAGTGCAGAGAAGCTAAAACAGGAAAAATGTGATCTTGTTTCTTAGTTCCTGTTAGTACATGTACCACTGCATTCTGGATCAGCTGGAGAGTTTTTAAAGACTTAGTAGACCTACCTGATAATAGGGAATTACAGTAATCCAGCCTTGAGGTAACAAAAGCGTCGACCAGATGATAGAATGCAGTCCGTGAAGTTTGTTTTATATGGGAGTTAAGAGACAAATCTTGATCAAATATTACTCAGAGTTTTACAGTAGTGCTAGAGGCTAGAGCAATGCCATCTAGAGAAACTATATCATCAGATAAAGAGTTTCCGAGGTGTTTGGGGCCTGTGTTCCAGTCTCTGTGGCAGAAATTGATGGTCCCTTGTGTCAATAAAACAAGTACAGAGACAAGTCCTTTGTTTGAGGCAATCAGAAGATCATTTGTAATTTTTACTAGTGCTGTCTCAGTGCTATGATGCACTCTAAATCCTGGCTGAAATTCCTCAAATAAATTATTATTGTGGAGAAAGTCACACAGCTGCTTTGCGACTACTTTCTCAAGGATCTTTGAAAAAAAGGGAAGATTAGATATGAGTCTATAAGTGGCACCTCTGGATCCAGGATGGGCATTTTTAGAAGAGGTTTAATTACAGCTACCTTAAAAGACTGTGGTACATAGCCTGTTAATAAAGATATATTGATCATGTCTAATAAGTGAGTGTTAACTAAAGGTAAGACTTCCTTAAGTAGCCTAGTTGGGATGGGGTCTAAGAGACACGCTGATGATTTGGATGAAGAAATCATAAAGGTCAGTTGTTAGAGAGTAATCGGGGAGAAGCAATCTAAATATATAACAGGTCTTATGGCTGTTTTGTCATTAAAAAAGCTCAAAAAATCATTACTGCTAAGGGCTAAAGGAATACAAGGCTCAACAGAGCTGTGACTCTCTGTCAGTCTGGCTACAGTGCTGAAAAGAAGCCGGGGGTTGTTCTCATTTTCTTCTATTAATGATGAGTAATAGTTTGCTCTGGCATTCCAGAGGGCCCTCCTAAACAAGATTCCTCCAGCTTGGTTAATCACCAATTCCTTTCAAATTTTCATGTTTGTTTTACCTTTACCTTTACTACCAAAGGAGCCATGTTTGACCAAAAACAAGAAAAAGAAATTTCTCTGGATTGCAAAACATATCTGAGCCTTTTAATGAAGATAACACAACATGTTCAGTCTAAATTAGTGGAGTAACATTATACATAGATCTAAGATCATAGATCTATGTTTTAGCACAAGGTGGCTACTCTGCAGTGGGCTACTCATGATTACTTGGTACTTTAAGTTTGCAGTGTTGGCGGTGAAAGCAAACAAATCTGTCCATGCACTAATAAATTCTATATTTTGCTCTAAGACTTTTCTGTTTTTGGATTTGGAATCCATAGCTAGCCTGCCTAGGGAGACGCAGGACTAGCCACCACGATCAAGGTTCTGCAAAATGTAGAGGAAAAGGTGCCGGGCTCTGGATGCATGACGCACATTTTAGGTAAGTAAATATTAAAACGACATGTAAAGGGTGCACATTTTTACAACTGGAGAATATAAGAATCACTCTAGGCCAACTACAATAATACAATTGATTCATTCATTATCTGTAACCGCAAGGCATTAGGTGAGAGGTGGGGTACACTCTGGACAGGTTGCCAGACTGTCACAGGGCTGACACATAGAGACAGACAAACATTGAAACACACATACACGCCTATGGGCAATTTAGAGTCACCAGTTAATCTAACCTGCATGTCTTTGGACTGTGGAAGGAAGCCAGAGCACCAGCAGAAAACCCACACTGACATGAGGAGAACATTCAAAGGGCCCCAGGGCCCTAGCCAACTGACAGGTTCAAACCCCTTAAAAATAACCGTTATTTATTTCCATATAATTTTATGTCAAAGCCACAGGGAGCCACTGGAGAAAGGCTAAAGAGCTGCATGCTGCCTACCCCTGCACTGGGTGAATACCAGCTTTAATTTAAGAATTTACAATATTGAGTTATACAGGGCTAAAGGAGGCATACCTTATTTCTCCAATAGAGTGGGTAAGCCAAGTTGAGATGGATTTTCTCGCTACTACATCCCCACATGAAGGTAACTACTCGGTGTTTGCAATCACAAGGCCAGCCAGCCGCATCAGCAAAGACTCTCATCTAATCTTCCTCTCATCTGGATTGCTTGTTTGATCAAACCAGTGAGACTCCACCCCACCGTCCACTCCAAAGTCCTGACATATTCGGCTTCTTAAAGACAATAATTTTTAATCCTGCTACTCTCCTCTCTCTGGCTACAGCAACAGAGAATAACTGAGAATCTGAAACTAAATCTCCTGCAAAGACCTTTTTACATCTCCTCAACTGTTTTGCGTGCCATCGCTCATTTCTCTGCTTCCCCCCTCCAATGTGGAGGTCAGTGAACTCTAATCAGGGTGCTGCAGCTTACACAGCTCAGGGTCAGAGGTGCTGCACTTACCAGGTAGCCTGACAGAGATGAGCTTTGTGACTGTGGTTGAGTCATAACAGGCTGCAAAAAAGAGGGGAAAAAACATAGCAACTGATAGGACAAAAAGAGCTCTATCAGGTAGCAGATGGTGGATGATAAGAAATACAGCATTTATACAGATCCAGTATTTGATATTGTTAAAAAAAGTCAACAGTCTACAGCCCTGTTTCCACTGAGTGGTACAGTACAGTACAGTTCAAACACTACAAAGTCGTGGAAGACACCAATGGAACCATTCCATACCGTTCCCATTTTTGGTACACCTTCTGTTGGGGTACCTAGCACACAGATCTTGTACTAAAAGGTGGAGCTGTGAACACCACAGTCGATTTGTTCAGTTGATTGTTCAGTAGCGGATGGTCATTCTGCTCAGTGCTGAGTTGTGGCTGGTTTTGGTTGGTTTTGAGGTTTATGTGACCACTGTTCATACCGTGCAGAGTTTTATTAGTAAACTGTAACTATGAAATTTTGCTGCCTCTCAAAGCAGCTGTAGTCAGAGAAAAAAATAACTGAATTCAGTGGGCCAACTGCCAGCAACTTTTAAGGTGGAACATTAACTTGTAACTTTACTCAATGCATGAGGTGAAGATCTAAATTAATCAGCACACCTTAAAGATTCCATATGACAACTCTGACCATAGCTTTAGTTTTTATATATGACATACAGTTTCAGTAATGACTGGATTTATATATATATTAATTGCAGCTGGGTTATGTGACAAGATATATTCTAATCCTCACTGAGAGAAAAAAAAAAAAAAAGGGACATGGAGCATCATTCCTGTGGGCTACGGCAACACTAAATCCCTGAGCTTGCCTGAGAAGGACCAAATGCACAAACCCGCTATTTTTCAATATCCCATGGGGAGAGACTCTCACTGCAGCCTGTTTTTTTTTTCAAATGTCATCGAGCAGCCTAATTTTGTGGATAATAAATGAGGCACCAGACTTCTACCCATGTCACCGATAATGAGGATATACAGTAAAAGCTGGACAGAGCAGTGAGTAACAACAACCCTGCCCACACTTAATGGCACTGTTTGCAGTGGAAACGCTAAGCGGACCTAGAGTCTAGGTACCATGTCTGAAGGGTTACTTTTGCTTCCAAAGGTACTATACCAAAAGTGTTTGGTGAATATGTGGCTTAAGTTCCACAACAATCGACAGTGCCTTTTGACAAATGACACCTTTCACCACTCTGATAATGTAACTATCTGAATGCAGGTACAGTATTTCACTGTCTAGTTATGAAGATGGCTCCTCCAGAAGACAGAATGTGACAGAAGTCACATATCATTGAGTGGCACTACTCTTCTCACAGCCTTGTTGTAATCTCAACACAGAAACCTCCAAGGAGCCCTAGCCAAGCCTTGCCCACATAGGCGTTTCTAGCCCATCTTTGGGGGTGCTGAAGCACCCCTAAATTGAATCCCAGCACCCCTAAAATTTTTTAAAGTTTTTTTTATTTATTTATTTTTTACTGTATGTCCCTTTTTAACAAGCTAGAAAAGTGTCAAAACCATACAGTACTTTGTTGCAATCTAATATTTTAACAACAAAAATACAGCAGCACCCCACCCCCCCTTGCCTCAAAAATGGTTTGATCCACCCCATCCCTCCCACCTTTCCCCAACTCGGGCTCTGAGCACTCTATCTGCACAGAGCAATGCGTTGCCTTCTAGAGTGGGTGATATGCAGTAGTGGTGTAAGTACCTGGCTTAAACCAGGATATGTGGCACATTTCTTAACTTCTACCACTCAATACCAACACATTATTATCATTACCAGTCCTCATTTCTGCTGCATTTACAGTAATCGTAGGTCACTGTTTATGTTGTTAGGTAGGAGTTAGCTGATGTTTTTTCTAGCTACAAAACATTACAGGTGGTCAGTACCACTGTCCTCTGTTTGAATTGGAATGAGAGAAACTAGCTGTTGTGTCATGTGCACGTGCTAATATTAAAGCCAAGGTGCTACTGACTAGCTAACTGACTGGATGCCCATTAACATTATAACTCCTATTGTGTGTATTTATTATTATTATTTTGTAGATTTCAAGCACTTTTCTTTTTTGAAGTGTATTTTTATTTATGTATTTGTATTATATAATACAGACAAGAAGGAAAAAGGCAGAGACAAACATTGAAAAAGTCAATTGCTGTTAATGTGTTAATGTTACATGTGCATTGCATTTCAAATAAAAGTCCAAAAAATAAGCCCAAGGTCCATTTTTGGTATTTATAGTACTTACTATAGGGGGCTGGTTTACTCCAGAAACATACATACTGTTTATGTGTATGTTGAGGAGCTGCTGTATCAAAATGAGTTGTCTTCCCCCAGAAATTAGGGTTACGATATGTTTCTTTTATGATTCCAATCCATTCCTCTTTTGCTGTGGCTCAGCATTTAAATAACCTTTATCAGATTGGATGGTTTAGTCACAGACTTTCCCAAAAAGTGTTGTGCTTTTCTTTCACAAATGTGGGAATGAAACCACCGAAACTTGGCTGTCTCTCCGAAACCTGGCTGTGTCAAGATGAATATGTTAGTCTAAATGAATCCACTCCTCCCAGTCATAATAATACCCACATTCCTCGAGGCAGTGGCTGAGGAGGGGGAGTTGCAGCCATTTTTAACTCTAGTCTGTTAATCAGCCCTAAACCTAAACTAGATTATAATTCATTTGAAAGCCTCGTTCTTAGTCTTTTACATCCGACCTGAAAAACCTCGGAGCCACTTTTATTTGTTATAGTGTACCGTGCTCCTGGCCCGTATTCTGAATTTGTTTCTGAATTCTCAGAGTTTTTATCCAGTTTAGTTCTTAAATCAGATAAAGTTATTATTGTAGGCGATTTTAACATTCATGTCGACGTTGATAATGACTCCCTGACTACTGCGTTTATCTCTTTATTAGACTCCATTGGCTGGGTGTACATGAACCCACTCACTGTTTTAACCATACCCTCGATCTAGTTCTGATGTATGGAATTGAAATTGATAACCTAACAGTCTTTCCACAGAATCCCTCACTATCGGATCATTATTTGATTACTTTTGATTTCTTTTTACTCAATTACACGCCACTCAGCAACAGTTACTATACTAGATGTTTATCGGATAGTGCTGTCGCAAAATTTAAGGAAATGATTACTCCGTCGTTAAATTCAATACCAAGTCCTTCAGTAACAGAGGTTTCCCGTGCCGACTTTAGCCTCTTCCGAATTGATCAACTTGTCGATAGCGCCGCAGGCTCGCTGCGAACAACACTCGACTCTGTAGCTCCTCTTAAAAAGAAGTTAAGAAAGCAAAGAAAGTTTGCTCCTTGGTATAACTCTCAAACCCGTAAGTTAAAACAAATATTGTGAAAATTTGAAAGGAATTGGTGATTGACCAAACTGGAAGAATCTCGTTTAATCTGGGCAGACAGTCTCAAAACGTATAAGAGGGGCCTCCGCAATGCCAGAGCAAACTATTACTCAGCATTAATAGAAGAAAACAAGAATAACCCCCAGGTTTCTTTTCAGCACTGTAGCCAGGCTGACTGAGAGTCAACGCTCTATTGAGCCTTGTATTCCTTCAGCCCTTAGCAGTAATGATTTTATGAGCTTTTTTAATGACAAAATTCTAACTATTAGAGGCAAAATTCATGACCTCCTGTCCTCAGATAATACCTATCTAACCTCAAACACAGCTGTAAGACCTAATATATATTTAGATTGCTTCTCCCCGATTTCTCTTCAAGAATTGACCGCAGTGATTTCTTCATCTAAATCATCAACGTGTCTCTTAGACCCCATCCCAACTAGGCTACTTAAGGAGGTCTTACCTTTAGTTAATACTCATATATTAGATATGCTCAATATATCCTTATTAACAGGCTATGTACCACAGTCTTTTAAGGCAGCTGTAATTAAACCTCTCCTAAAAAAGCCCACCCTGGATCCAGAGGTGTTAGCCAACTACAGACCAATATCTAATCTTCCCTTTATGTCAAAGATCCTTGAGAAAGTAGTCGCAGACCAGCTGTGTGATTTTCTCCATGATAATAATTTATTTGAGGAACTTCAGTCAGGATTTAGAGTGCATCATAGCACTGAGACAGCACTAGTTAAAATTACAAATGATCTTCTGATTGCTTCAGACAAAGGACTCGTCTCTGTACTTGTTTTATTAGATCTTAGTGCGGTGTTTGACACAATTGACCATCAAATTCTGCTACAGAGACTGGAACACTTAATTGGCCTAAATGGTTCTGCACTAAGCTGGTTTAAATCTTATTTATCCGATCGTTTTCAGTTTGTTCACATTCATAATGAGTCATCCTTATGTACTAAAGTTTGTTTTGGAGTTCCGCAAGGTACTGTGCTCAGACCAATCCTATTTACTTTATATACGCTTCCTTTAGGTAACATCATTAGAAATCGCTCTGTAAATTTCCATTGTTATGCGGATGATACACAGTTGTATTTGGGTAAAAGACGAATGAGGATTTGAAAATTGAAAATAAATCAAATTGGCTAAAAATGCCAATTTAGGCACTTTCTATATTTATTAGAGTGTTCTGTATATAACTCAACAAAAATAATTCATTTTAAAAATGCAATTAACATTTTTCAGTCAATCATATGGATAATTCCATGGAAAATGTCCTTCCTGGGTAACAGGAATGGAATTGAAAATTAATTAAAATGTCTACCATTGTTGGCATATAAAAGTTTATAGATAACTATAGTTAGAGCTCAACAAACAATTACTGCTCAGAAAACAACATTTTCATCACAATTAATGTAATATATTTGGATATTTATACTGAAATGGGTTCATTAGTTGCTGTTGATCACACAATATTCCATGCCAAAAAGAGAAAAAAAAGATGGAAAATGTCTTATGTCTTAAATGTCTTAAAATGTTTTATAGTAAAGGTAAAAGGTTTGTTATTGTATCCTCAACTCAAGAAACATGATTGAGTAATATAACATGAAAATCTGGGTTAAATTACTTGACTGTGTCATTGTTACCTGGAATGACATGCTGTTACCCGGAATGACATACTGCAAGATTTCAAAGTAATTATCATTAAAGGCTGTCTCAGGAACATCATTTTTTCAACAAACATACATAATACAAAGAGACTGACAGCTGTTAAAGATCTGAAAAGATGTTTTTTAATCTTTCATTTCATGCAACAATGTAACTCATTTATCAAGTAATGCAATGATGTTCCCGGGTTAAATTGACCTGGTGGATATTTAACCATCTGAAAGTAGTTTAAAACTAGAAGAGCACTCAGAGAGTGCAGACCTCCGCCTAGTAGGTGATATTCACTCCCCCTCTGCATCAGATTTTGCAGCCTGCATCACAATTAGGTTATTTGCATCACTATCATTATTAGGTTATATATGCCTTCACCATGGAGACACTGTGGTGTATTTACTTCGTTTTTATTTTGTACCAACACAGAATATAATCTTTTTTTGTATTTTTCACAGTCTTTTTTCCAACACAGAACATTAATTTCAACTTTAGAATTTAACAATATTTAGCAAGTAGAACGAGACATGCTTTCCGGCCACCAGATGGCGCTATTTTCACCGTCTTAATTGCTGCTGAGGCTGTCAGACCATAGACTTTATTTATTATTTTATCCACTTTGCTTCAACTGATCACCACCAAAATTTTATCATCTGTTCCATGTCCCATTATCCACCTTTCCTGGAAATTTCGTCAAAATCCGTTTTTAACTTTTTTGAGTTATTTTGCAGACAAACAAACAAACAAACAAACAAACAAACAAACAAACAAACAAACAAACAAACAGACAGACAAACAGAACAACGCCGGCGGAAACATAACCTCCTTGGCGGAGGTAAATATATTTTTCTCTATAAACATTATCGTTAGCTCAATTGACATTAATATAATCATTATTTAATGTAATCAAGTGTTTCACCCCTCACAGATCATGGTTTACTTATGAGAATTCACTCGTTTTTCATTAAAAAATAACTTTCAAACTGATTTCTTTTAGCACACTGGCAAAAATGAGGCATTCAATATTCTATTTGGCCATTTTTTGATATGAATGTTTCTCTTGGAGTTGATGGTCTGAAAATTCATCATCATGATCAGAGTTGATCTCAAGATCATCTTCATCTTCTTCTTTCAGACAATTCCCCCTCAACTTCACTATCCTGATCAAGGATGTTCCAGAGCCTCCTGGGCTGTCATTCTCTTCTTTTGTGTCTCGATTTGCAAGAAATGTGATATTTTTACCATTCCTCCATTATCACTTTCTTGTCAGTAGTCATTTTCATTTACATGTTCATTACACTACTCAAGTCCAGCAGAAACAGTTTCATGCTCCAAAACTTAATAAAAACATGTTTTCTGTGTTCTTAAACACTGAAATGGGTCAATTTGACCCACAACATAACTGGAGGGTTAACTAAAACGTCTAAGCCTTTTGCAATGTGTGTAAACCTATTTTGATATTGTTTTTCCTTTTTACTGATCTGCCTTCACTAAATCACAATACTTTGCTCTCTTTTCCTCAAGATACTCAGCCCTAGCTTGTGGATCAGCATTCTTTCTAGCCCTGTATAGTCTCTGCTTCTCTTTATCAGACAGTGGCATCTGTAAGAACAAAACTGACCCTGAAACATCAAAAACTGTACTAAAACCTTATTAAAAACATAAATATTAGATTATAGCATTATTATTGGTTCATTTTTGGACTATAACTTCACAAAAATCTATGATAATGGCCTGTGTTCATTGAATCAGATAAATTCAAGATAAATAACAGAAAATGCCATAAAAGTAAAAAAAAAATACATAATATTGTTATTAATATAATATAACAATATCAAGTCAATGCCTAAAAAGCTACACATACTAATACAAATCTGCATTGATAAACATGTCCACTCTGGATAACAGAGGACATGTCCTGGGTAACAGAAAATCTTTGTTATCCAGGGAGGACATATCGTTATCCAGGAAGGACAAAAAAAACTATTTTCCCTTTATAATCAGGCTTTAACTAGGCCTACTGTGGAAAACTATAACTTATACTTCAACGCATCAGTGTAATATTTCACATGAAATAGGTAGTTTTTAAATATATAAACATCATAAATGTTTTATTAGCATTATCCAGAAAGACACATGATTTGAGGACATAACGCACCAGTGACCGAAAAGGTCAAAATATCAACATTTTAAGACAGACTTTTTGACCTTGTAATGTGTTTTGGGGGTCCTTCAGAATCTTCTGGCTGATACAACAGTCTGTCACATGAGTATCCAAATCCAAATATGGTAATATATAGCCACTATAGTCCCAGAAAGGACCCAGAAAGGACATTATGGAAATCCAAATATGGAGACAAAAGTATTTCTTGCGTTAAAATGTAAATAAGCTTAGCATTGTTACTATAAGCTTAGCATTGTTACTATATGCGATTTATTTTTATATGCAGACGATGCAGCATTGCTGGTATCTCATAAGAATAAAGCAACTGGCTCTCCGATAATAGGCTTTCTCTTCACCTTGGAAAGACCGAGTCCATTCTCTTCGGAACTAGACCCAAATTGAGAATTTCACCCAATTTTGAGGTAAAATTCGGGCAGTCAGTAATTACGGCAAAAACAAAAGTCTACTACCTTGGATGTGTTATAGATAATATTTTGTCAGGAGATGATATGGCCATGAAAGCACACAATAAGATTATCAACAGAACAAAATTTCTGGCAAGAAATGCAAATATACTGGATTCAGCAACTTTAAAAACCTTGGCTGGAGCATTAGTACTATGCCATTTTGATTATGCTGCCACCTTCTGGTATAGTGGCACTGCACAGTCTCTTAAAAACAAACTGCAGACTGCTCAAAACAAGTTAATTAAAGTTGTTCTGAAGCTGCATCCCCGCACTCATTTGGATTCAGTCCATTTCAAAATGATTAATTTCTTAAATGTGGAAAAAAGGGTGGTGCAGATTAAAATGAGCATTGTCCACAAAATAGCTTTTAAAAATGCTCCTCCCTACCTTGCTGACCTTTTCAATCCAGTGAGCGCTACACACTCTCACAATACCAGAGGCAGCCAAACAAATTTTGTTCCCTTGAAATTCAAAACTAAGTTCGGAAAAAATACCTTTTCATACACTGCAGCTTGCCTGTGGTGTGATCTTCCTGTTTCTCTCAAATTAATTTCAAATGAGAGATATTTTAATTTCAGTCTTAGGAAATGGCTGACTAATTGAAGATTCTGTGCTCTCTGGTTCCAATTAAAAAAAAAAAAAAAAAAAAGCTTTAAGGGGGTTGTTTGTTTTTAACTATGCCACTCTCGCCTGTCATTGACACAACTGCCAGCTTTTATTGTCATCGAGGACCACAATGGAAATAAGCCTTTGGGCTTTATTGTGTATTTTAATCCTCGACGATTTTTAATTAATGTATATGAAACTGATCTGCAGTTACTCATGTATGTTTTTTTTTATTTGTTGTCAAAATAAACTTACCTATATTTGCATATGTCATTGCAAACATTAACACAATTATGCCCCAGTAGATAATTAATCCTTTATTAAGATGTCTGACATTTTTTGCATATTTTTGTACTTAGATTTAAGCCCAGGAAGGACAATTTGGTACTTTTGAGCTCAATAGCTCCTTAAATTTTCATTTCTTATAGTGAATACTCATATGAGTAAGTAAAGAGGGGAGAGTTGAGTAACATAATGTAGTGTTTTGAAATATTTATATATTTTTAACATTATAAATATGCTTTGGACACCAGAATTGACATGCCACGTCTTTGACCCATTTATCTATGAAGCCAGAAGAAAGTAATCAATTAACTAAACTTCATAATTGCCTTAAAGACATAAAAACCTGGATGAGCATCTATTTCCTGATGTTAAATTCAGACAAAACTGAAGTTACTGTTCTTGACCCAAAACAACTCAGAAACTCTTTATCTGATGACATAGTTTCTCTAGATGGCATTGCTCTGGCCTCTAGCACTACTGTAAGAAACCCCGGAGTAACATTTGATCAAGATTTGTCTTTTAATTCTCATTTAAAACAAACCTCACGGACTGCATTTTTTCATCTGCATAATGTTGCGAAAATTAGGCCTATCCTGACCCGAAAAGATGCAGAAAAATTGGTCCACGCTTTTGTTACCTCAAGGCTGGATTACTGTAACTCTCTATTATCAGGTAGCTCTAATAAGTCCTTAAAAACTCTCCAGCTAATTCAGAATGCAGCAGCACGTGTACTAACAGGAACTAAGAAACAAGATCATATTTCTCCTGTTTTAGCTTCTCTGCACTGGCTCCCTGTAAAATCCAGAATTGAATTTAAAATCCTACTGTTAACTTATAAAGCTCTAAATGGTCAAGCTCCATCATACAGTTGTGCTCATAAGTTTACATACCCTGGCAGAATTTGTGATTTTTTGGCCATTTTTCAGAGAACATGAATGATAAGAGAAAAACATTTTTTTCACTCATGGTTAGTGGTTGGGTGAAGCCATTTATTTTCAAACAACTGTGTTTACTCTTTTTAAATCATAATGACAACAGAAACTACCCAAATGACCCTGATCAAAAGTTTACATACCCTGGAGATTTTGGCCTGATAACATGCACACAAGCTGACACAAATGGGTTTGAATGGCTACTAAAGGTAACGATCCTCACCTGTGATCTGTTTGCTTGTAATCAGTGTGTGTGTATAAAAGGTCAGTGAGTTTCTGGGCTCCTGACAGACCCTTGCATCTTTCATCCAGTGCTGCACTGACGTTTCTGGATTCTGAGTCATGGGGAAAGCAAAAGAACTGTCAAAGGATCTGCGGGAAAAGGTAATTGAACTGTATAAAACAGGAAAGGGATATAAATAGATATCCAAGGAATTGAGAATGCCAATCAGCAGTGTTCAAACTCTAATTAAGAAGTGGAAAATGAGGAATTCTGTTGAAACCAAACCACAGTCAGGTAGACCAACAAAAATTTCAGCCACAACTGCCAGGAAAATTGTTCGGGATGCAAAGAAAAACCCACAAATAACTTCAGCTGAAATACAGGACTCTCTGGAAAAAAGAGGTGTGGCTGTTTCAAGATGCACAATAAGGAGGCACTTGAAGAAAAATGGGCTGCATGGTCGAGTCGCCAGAAGAAAGCCATTACTACGCAAATGCCACAAAGCATCCCGCTTACAATATGCCAAACAGCACAGAGACAAGCCTCAAAACTTCTGGAACAAAGTCATTTGGAGTGATGAGACCAAAATTGAACTTTTTGGCCATAACCATAAACGTTACATTTGGAGAGGAGTCAACAAGGCCTATGATGAAAGGTACACCATTCCTACTGTGAAACATGGAGGTGGATCGCTGATGTTTTGGGGATGTGTGAGCTACAAAGGCACAGGAAACTTGGTCAAAATTGATGGCAGGATGAATGCTGCATGTTATCAGAAAATACTGGAGGAAAATTTGCGCTCATCAGCCCGGAAGCTGCGCATGGGACGTATTTGGACGTTCCAACATGACAACGATCCAAAACACAAGGCCAAGTCGACCTGTCATTGGCTACAGCAGAATAAAGTGAAGGTTCTGGAGGGGCCATCTCAGTCTCCTGACCTCAATATCATTGAGCCACTCTGGGGAGATCTCAAACGTGCAGTTCATGCAAGACAGCCCAAGAATTTACAGGAACTGGAGGCTTTTTGCCAAGAAGAATGGGCAGCTTTACCATCTGAGAAAATAAAGAGCCTCATCCACAACTACCACAAAAGACTTCAAGCTGTCATTGATGTTAAAGGGGGCAATACACGGTATTAAGAAGTGGGGTATGTAAACTTTTGATCAGGGTCATTTGGGTAGTTTCTGTTGTCATTATGATTTAAAAAGAGTAAACACAGTTGTTTGATAATAAATGGCTTCACCCAACCACTAACCATGAGTGAAAGAAAAGTTTTTTTGTTATCATTCATATTCTTTGAAAAATGGCCAAAAAATCATAAATTCTGCCAGGGTATGTAAACTTATGAGCACAACTGTATCTTAGTGAGCTCATAGTGCCATATAATCCCACCAGATCTCTGCGCTCCGAGAATGCAGGGTTACTCATGGTCCCTAAAGTCTCCAAAAGTAGATCAGGAGCCAGAGCCTTCAGCTATCAGGCTCCTCTCCTGTGGAATCATCTTCCTGTTGCGGTCCGGGAGGCACTATGGCACTATGTGCTCTCTAAGATATGACGGAGCTTGACCATTTAGAGCTTTATAAGTTAACAGTAGGATTTTAAATTCCAGGGCTTAACAATAAGGATTGCCCGATTGCCCGGGGCAAGTAAAACTCAAGGTCGGGCATGTAAACTAACAACTCATTTGCCCGATCGGGCAAGTTGCTAAAAATAGTAAAAGTTAATAACTAATTGATAAAATAAATGTATTTTAAAACGTGCTCTTCTGCTCTGATGCAGCGGTCTCTCTGCCTGAAGTCACAGGCACAGCTGTGTAACAATGTCCTGCCCATAGCCCCCATTGATATTATTTTGCGCGACCGACGCTTCATATAATAACATAACAATAGCCTACTATTTATGGTGTTATGTCATTGTGTCATTTCTGTCTCTACATGGTCACGCGTTAACAATTCTCCTCTGCTCTCTGTATCGCGCACGGCGGAGTTCCGCCACACACACAGGTGAGCACGCTAGAGCGGCTCGGGCCGCATTTTCCTGACCAAACCTGACCCCGAGCCCGGTGCAGTTTGTCAGCTGACAAAGTTATTGAAATGGACAGTGTGTAGCCTAAATGACCATCCACAGACTGCCGTTACGCACAGACAAACACGCTGCTTGCACAGCAGTGCAGCATGGCACTCGTGCTTGTGTTGCGTTCAGGCGTTGTCACGTAAATAACAACTTCCAGCACTTAAATAGGTCATAGCACAAAACAGCAGCATGTCAAGTGACTTTTTACTTTTATTATATTCAATACAATTGTATGTTCCTAAATCTTGAGACACCTCATATGTAAGCTAGACAGACATTTCACCTGCTCATTACTGTGCACACATGTACTGTATGTACTCAGTCCTAAAGAGCCCTTCTGGTGCCAGTAGATACACAGAAACATCCCAGCAGGCTGTGCTTTGCAAGCATACAAAAAAGTTTCACGCATGTGAAAATTATTTTTCATGCGTGTGCTTCACCTCCGCTGCTACAACTCCATCCTAGAGGAAACACTGCTGTGTGCATTTTGTGCAACAGGTGGATGTGGTAGTCTACTGGTAGAGTAGAGAGAGAGCTAAGTAGCGTTGAAGTAGAGTAGAGCAGGGCAGAGAGATGGAAGCAAAATATATTAAACCCAGCAGAACTGGAGAGAGGGGTGAAAAATAAATAGAGGTGGGCATGGCTCGAGGAGGGCGCAAAATTATAGATGGAGAATGATTGACAAATTTTTCACTTTAAGCTCTGACACTGTCATATTTGTGTAGGAATTAAGCTACAATACATGACATATGTTGTTTTAATTAATAAATACAGTGTGAATAAAGATTATATAACATAAAAATAACTGCAGTCTTTGTTAATTGATAGCCGCTTAAATTAAACAATTTTTATAGGGCAAGTAAAAACTGACTTCGGGCAAGTAGATCTCTGACCAACTTGCCCGACCGGGCAAGTGAAAAAAAAACCTTAGCGTTGAACCCTGAATTCAATTCTGGATTTTACAGGGAGACAGTGCAGAGAAGCTAAAACAGGAGAAATATGATCTTGTTCCTTAGTTCCTGTTAGTACTCATGCCGCTGCATTCTGAATTAGCTGGAGAGTTTTTAAAGATACTAGAGCTACCTGATAATAGAGGTAACAAAAGCGTGGACCAATTTTTCTGCATCTTTTTGGGTCAGGATAGGCCTAATTTTCGCAATATTATGCAGATGAAAAAATGCAGTCCGTGAGGTTTGTTTTAAATGAGAATTAAAAGACAAATCTTACTAGATCAAATATTACTCCGAGATTTCTTACGGTAGTGCTAGAGGCCAGAGCAATGCCATCTAGAGAAACTATGTCATCAGATAAAGAGTCTCTGAGTTGTTTGGGGCCAAGAACAATAACTTCAGTTTTGTCTGAATTTAACATAAGGAAATTGGTGCTCATCCAGGTTTTTATGTCTTTAAGGCAATTATGAAGTTTAGTTAATTGATTACTTTCTTCTGGCTTTATCGATAAATACAACTGAGTATCATCCGCATAACAATGGAAATTTACAGAGTGATTTCTAATGATGTTACCTAAAGGAAGCATATATAGAGTAAACAGGTTTGGTCTGAGCACAGAACCTTGCGGAACTCCAACTAAAAACTTTAGTACGTAAGGATGATTCATCGTGAAATTGAACAAACTGAAAACAATCAGATAAGTAAGATTTAAACCAGCTTAGTGCAGAACCATTTAGGCCAATTAAATGTTCCAGTCTCTGTAGCAGAATTTGATGGTGAATTGTGTCAAACACCGCACTAAGATCTAATAAAACAAGTACAGAGATGAGTCCTTTGGCTGAAGCAATCAGAAGATCATTTGTAATTTTAACTAGTGCTGTCTCAGTGCTATGATGCACTCTAAATCCTGACTGAAATTCCTCAAATAAATTATTATCATGGAGAAAATCACACAGCTGGTCTGCGACTACTTTCTCAAAGATCTTTGAAAGAAAGGGAAGATTAGATATTGGTCTATAGTTGGCTAACACCTCTGGATCCAAAGTGGGCTTTTTTAGGAGAGGTTTAATTACAGCTACCTTAAAAGACTGTGGTACATAGCCTGTTAATAAAGATATATTGATCATGTCTAATAAGTGAGTGTTAACTAAAGGTAAGACTTCCTTAAGTAGCCTAGTTGGGATGGGGACACGTTGATGATTTAGACGAAGAACTCAATACTTTCAATTGTTGAGGAGAAATTGGGGAGAAGCAATCCAAATATATATTAGGCCACAGCTCTGGTGAACATTCCTGCTGTCAGCACACCAATGGCATGCTCACACAAAACTTATGAACGTATTGTGTTGTGTAATAAAACTGCACATCTGCCTTCTATAGTGATCATCCCAAGGCACACCTGTGTAGTAATGATGCTGTTTAACCAGCGTCTTGAAATACTACACCTGTCACATGGATGGATTTTCTTGTAAATGTAGAAGTGCTTACTAAAATGGATTTTATCTAATTTACGACCAAAGTTTGAGAGCAGTATGTCTATTGAGTGCATAAAAAGTCTTAGATCTTTACCTTAAACCTGTGAAAAATGGGAGCAAAAACAAATATCTTGCGTTTAAATTTTTGTTCAGTGTATAACTAAAATAACAAGCACCTTTAAAGGGGCAATAAGCGAAATCATTCACCGCTAGGTTCGCTGTTGTGCACTGCCTGTAGAGCAAAACAAAGTGTGGCATGAGCCACTCCTCCCTCTGCCTCTGCTCTCCAACCCCCCCCCCCCCACACACACACTCGCCTCGTCTGTGTCGGCGAGCACCACAGCACCTCCACGGACTATCACATCCAGACGGTCCCGGTGTTTCTTCCGCAGGCCCCCGCTTTCACATTGCTAACTGCTTAGTTTAGCAGTTAGCAATGTCTTTCACTCTCGGTCTCTGCTGTGTTTAGTTATTTCCCTGCTTTCCTGTTAGCATTAGCACTTACTCGACTGCCACGCTAACACTCCAACTGAGCCAGGAGCCGGGCTCACGCCGAGAAGTGTGGGGACGTTAGCATTAGCCGGGTGCTATGCTAACGTTCCAGGAGCCTCCTTCTTGGCTCCGGCGAGCTCTGGCGTGGGGACGTTAGCCTGCACTAGTCGGCTGCTATGCTAACGTTCCGGGAGCCTGCTTCTCGGCTCCTGCGAGCTCTGGCATCGGGACGTTAGCCTTAGCACTAGTCGGCTGCTATGCTAACGTTCCAACGTTCCAGCTCCCGGCTCCCGGAGAAGAGAGGAATGTTAGCTTTAGCTCCCACAGTTAGCACTAGAGCTACTACGGCTACTGGAGTAGCTTGCAGCTATGGAGCGCTTCTACCAGCTCTTCTAGTCACTGAGCCTCGCCTACATTTCAGCAAATATATTACATTTATTACAGGTACCATCATCATTGAAGTAGGCAGGGGAATAGCTAAACACAGCCGCCAGACTGCCCGTCGGGCTACATTTCACAATGCTAATTGCAAATGTTAGCTGGGCTGCCGGGCTACACACCTAACACAACCGAAACGCCTGACCATTGCTGGGACCGAAGCTCCGGGCATCAACCCATGCTACGATTGTAACATTAAATTTAATTGAAATGACATAGCGACATGTGCCTAACGTTACTGTAACACTAATTAAAACAGACATTTGACTTTATGTTGTACCTGTCCAGGAGAAGAAGAGCTAGCTCCAAGTCAGATTGTAGCCCCTTTAGCTCTTGCAGTGCTCTCCACCTTGGAAATGCAAGGCCAATGTTAATCCGAATTCACATGAATGTACATGAACGCGCAGCCGGACCGGCTTGTAAACAATGGGCTGGAGATCAACACAGAGAGAGGGTGTGTGAGGTCATGCTATACTCCAGATGAAATTACACCTCTAGTTCTTCACATAGCAATTTTTAATTCCTTCAATCTAGAAATGATGAATTTCGCTTATTGCCCCTTTAACTACAGTCAGGTCCATAATTATTTGGACAATGATACAGTTGTCGTCATTTTGGCTCTGTACACCACCACAATGGGTTTTAAATGAAACAATGAATACCTGCTTAAAGTGCAGACTCTCAGCTTTCATTTAAAGCTTTTTTCAAAAATGTAGTATGAACCGTGTAGGAATTACAACCATTTCTTCACACAGTCCCCCAACTTTAAGGGCTCATAAGTATTTGGACAAACTAACATAATCATCAATTAAACAGTCAGTTTTAATACTTGGTTGCAAATCCTTTACAGTCAATGACTGCCTGAAGTGTTGGACACATAGGCATCATCAGATGCTGGGTTTCTTCCCTGGTGATGCTCTGCCAGCCCTTTACTGCAGCCGTCTGCACTTCCTGCTTGTGTTTTGGGTGTTTTGCCCTCAGTTTTGGCTTCAGCAAGAGAAACGCATGCTCAGTTGGATTCAGGTCAGATGATATGACTTGACCATCACAGAACATTCCACTTCTTTGCCTTAAAAATGTCTTTGGTTGCTTTTGCAGTATGCTTCAGGTCAATGTCCATCTGCACTGTGAAGCATCGTCCAATGAGTTTTGAAGCATTTGGTTGAATCTGAGCAGATAATGGTGCCCCAAACACTTCAGCTTTCATCCTGCTGCTTATTTGGCACTGGCTACTTACCCTGTAGATGCTCAAGGGTCATTCTGTGTCAACTCAACAAGAGTTTGGCAGCTAAAACTTTAGATTTTGATAGTATATAATTTTAAAGAACTAAAGTCAGTCCCCTGGTGCTGTACTGTGGCTGTTTGTGGTTATGTGGCTCTTTAACTGCTAAGGAGAGGTGCAATTGAATGCCAGAGGATGATAAATCACTCAATAGACATCGGAAGAATTTGTCCCCCTTCTGAAATGATGGCTACGCCCCTGCTTGGAGGACTCCTTGGCTTTGATTGGTTGTTTTGGCTCATGTGGATTCTTGCAAATGCCAGTAAAACAGGCCCCCAGGACCACTCAGCCTTGCTTCAAATTTTTCCTCCAGTGGACACTTGCAGTATGGCAGCTAAAAAAATCCCCTGCAGCCCAAAAAACATTTTTTCCACAGATCACATTTGTAACACAGATGTACAACTGTTGACAGACCTTGGACTGCAAACAAGGCCAATTATGGTTCCTGTTATTATGATTCTTTTTTATCCATGGAGGTTTTTTAGTTGTAAAACTTTCCTTGAGCCAAGAATAATGATATAAAAATCTGTGATGCCATCACTATGTAAAGTCTATGTGCTGAGTGGGAACCTGCAGGCCGGGCCAGTAGAAGTGGGTCATATATGACGGAAATAACCCTGGAAGCTAGAAACTTTTTGCCGTATGCATCAGGCAAGAAACTATTGGATTGAATAGGTGCCATCTTGGCATCTGGTATATAGGTATCATTAGACATCCATGCAATAGAAGCACTACAAAGAGGCAGAGGACCATGATTTTTTTCACAGATCATCGGTCTCATGTACTGCTGTGTGAATACAGTGACGGTCTCAGTCTCAGACAAAAAGTTACAGTTATAAAAGTTACCAGCTATGTCTTTTAAGACACTAATATAAAGACAGATATGAAAAACAAGATGTTATCTTAAATTAGTGCTCTCAGTGGTTTGTCTTGTAACACATCATTGCCATAATGTATTGTGATGGTGTATGCACATGTACTGAAAGTGATCTCAGAGGAAATCAAATCTCTGCAGTATAAAGTGAGCGTCCAGGGCGCACAACTCTATAAGTAACCCATCTTGCACTCCCAACAGACATTAGTAAAGACCATATGGAGGCACTGAGCCGTCAAAGTGCCTTTTTTTTATGTCTGTTCAGAAGGCCTTTCACCAGCTTTCAGGAATGTTAATGCTAATAATGATATTCACTGCAGGAGTTAAATCATTTCTTCAAAGTCACTTCCTTCAAGCAAATCTTTTTATGGGCAACAACTTCAACCTGACTATGTAACCCTGCGACATCTCTAAGACCATTCAGGTCTGGTGGCTATAATGAGTCCTCATTTCAGTTAAAACTTTTGCAGTCCTCTGCTGCTAATCTGTAATGCTTCCACTGAACTCTGCCCCTGACTGAGCAGCCAGGACCAAACAGAACTGAAAGCTGTCAGAACTGCCTGTGAGCCAACTCTGATGTACAGCTAAAATGCACTTACTCAAATGATGTAATCTGCGGTGAAATCTGTTCTCTCAGACAACACGACAGACGTCTCACAGCCTGATTATTATGTTGTGCTTTGGGTAATGAGTGTTGATTATTCAGTCTAATTTACCTGCATATGTTACAGATTGCTGTCTCACTGATGTTGTTTCTTCAGTGCTCTCTTGTTTATATCTACACACAAGTCCATGAGTTTGAGAATCTGCTGCTGCAGAGTGTTTGTAAAGACAAAATAAGAGCAGAGCAGAGTGGTACAGTCATAATGTTTGACACTGCCCCATCTGTAGGAGACAGTCATGGATGCTTACCAAAGTGCTGCTCTACCCAAATGCTCGAGGTTTGTTTCTTTTTTTGTTTTGTTTTTTATGAGTGGGTACCATACACTGTATAATTAAGATGGACAACAGACCCCCCTGAAAAGTGAAACCAAAACATTTTAATTGCCCCCTGGGAGCAAGCTTGTAGTACAGGTCATAAACCCCACCCCCTCCATGTAAGTGGATGGGACATGGGCCAACTAAAAACTTGTAGTACATGTAAAACAATTTTTTCCCAAAGAGTTTCTGTCATTTTAGATAGTTTTATCATGCTGCTGTATGTTCAAGTGTTCCTTTGTCTGATAAGTTTGGTTTTAATGAGTTATTTGATGATATAAAAAGGGGGTTGGACATTATGATTGACAGCTGTATGTGTCAATCACAGTGTTTGCGATCAATAGCACTGCTCACGATTGGTCAGACAGGTGTATGGGTGGGAACTCAATAGGTCTACTGCGGTGATGGCTACTGCGCAGACTCTGGTTCCAAATGACGTTACCAGTGCAACACGGCAGCGGCAATATACGTGATATTTATTTACGTGACATAGATTTAGAAGAACTGGCATTGTGATATACATTACCGCTACATTCCTACAGGTAAGGTTCCACCTTTAAAGTTGCCGGCGGTCAGTCCAGTGAATTAAATTATTTTTTTTTCTAAGTCTACAGCTGCTGCTAGAGGCAGCAAAAAATCCTTTCATTTTATAGTTATAGTTTACGAATATATGTAAGAGTTGCCATAGTATGAACAGTGGTAACATGAGCTTCAAAACCAGCCACAACCCATCCCTGAGTGACCGTCCTCTGTTGACCAATCAACGAACTGTAGGGTTTCTAACTCCAACTGCAATACCAGATCTGTGTCATAGGTACCCCAACAGAGGGGTGACCAAAAATGTGGAGAGTAAGGAACAGTTCCATTGGTACTATTGACAACTTTCCACAGTGGAAACGGAAAAAATGCGTACCGAACCAAACTGTACTGAGTAGTTACTGAGGAACTAATGAGGAACTAATGAGGAACAAATGAGTAGTTACTGAGGAACTAAGCTACACAAAATTAGAGTAGTTACTGAGGAACTAACGAGGAACTAATGAGGAACAAATGAGGAACGAATGACGAACTAATGAGGAACTATTTATTAGTTAATGGTCAGTTCTTCAGTAACTCATGATCAAATTTCAGAGGAGTAGTTACTGAGGAACTAATGAGGACCTATTACTATTACTATTACTTAATCATTACCTACCCTTTTTGTGTACCCTAAAGTAAAGTGAGACATCAAAATGAGTAGGTAATGAGTACTGAATCATTACCTACTCATTAGTTACTCTTTTTGTGTACCCTAAACTAAAGTAAGACATCAAAATGAATAGGTAATGAGTACTGAATCATTACCAACTCATTAGTTACTCTTTTTGTGTACACAAAAAGGGTAGGTAATGACTAAGTAATTAGTTCCTAAGTAGTTAGTTCCTCAGTAACTACTTAGATTAGGAGTTACTAAAGAACTGACCATTAACTAAAAGTTAGTTCATCATTCATTCCAAATTTTCGGCCGACTGAACATGTTGAATCAGCGGCGGAGCTTGTCGGTGAGAGAGATCACTGTTCAGGTTTTATATCCTTGCCCCTGTAGCGAGTGAATCCGCCTGTAGTGAGACCGGGGCTAACTGGTGCTTCCTCCTCAGGCTCCACTTCACTCAGCTGCCCGACAGATCCACTGCCTCTTCCCTCTTTAACCTGAATAACAAACCAGAGCTAGCTGGGAGCGGCTAGCGGAGCGTTAGCCACAGCATGACCGGAGGGAAGCACAGCCAGTTAGCCTCCGCTAGCTTCCCAGCTAGCCCCGGCTCTCCGTTTGGATCCAACCGGAGCACTGAGCCCTGGTTTGTTATTCAGGTTAAAGTGGGAACAAGCAGCGGGTTTGTCGGGCAGCTGAGTGAAGCTGAGTGAAGTGGAGCCTGCGGAGGAAACACCGGGACCGTCTGGATGTAATAGTCCGTGGAGGTGCTGCGGTGCTCGGCTGCACAGATAGGAAACCCCTCGGCTGACAGGATGTATCACTCTGTCACTCCGCGCTACTTTGTTGATCTCATGCATTCATCGGACTTCCGGTTTCCCTTTTTGCGTTATTTCCTTTCACGCAGGCGCAGAACATACGTGCTACTTGGCCGTCGGATGTAGTCTTTTTTTTTTCCCCACAACTTTATTTAAGACAGGAAGCTTACAGAGTGCAGATCTTCAACATTACACATACTGTATATGTCATATATCACATATGCCAAGGGGGATAAGAGTTTATAAGAAAATATTAAAATGATCACAAATATTAATGGTTTTGATTGCCTTTTGACTAAGGGAAAATTTAATGAAATTGATGTAACGAAAGCAACAAAAGAAGGTTTTCTATGTGTAAACTTACATTTGTGAAAGTGAAATCTTGCCAAAAGTAAGATGAGATTAATAATAAATCTCTCATTGGGTTTTGCCGTATTTCTGTTAAAGTCAGAAAGTCCAAACAGCACATCCCTCCAAAACAGCTTAAATTCTTTTTCAATATTGTTCACAATAAAATTACAAATATCACTCCAGAGTCTTTTGACAATGGGGCAGTGCCAAAATAAATGAGTAACAGTTTCAAGCGTCGGATGTAGTCTTTGTAGTGTGTTCAAATGCAACTGACACAGGGCGTCGTGAGGTGACATAGACGACGCAACAGTTGGCTTTCGTTGCTACTAGTTCTTTGATGTCGGTTTGGTGTGTCAGCACCTTGTACAGAATAACATGGATGGTCATATTAATGTGTACGTGGTCTGAAAATAATGAATAAAACCCTTCTCAAGAATCCTGCTGTCTGATTTTTTTTTTATTAAGGAACTAATTGTAAAGATGATGATGAAGTAATGAAAGACAACTCATTATGTGTCACTTTACTTTAGGGCATAAAAAGGTTAACTCATGGACGGGTTATTGAGTAATGATTCTGTACTGATGAAGTAACTAGTTCACTAATCATTAAGTCGTGATTAACTCCTCTTTGATCATGAGTTAATGAAGAACTGACCATTAAAGCTATAGTTGGTAATCCTGTTCAGAAACACTTCTTGTTATATTGGGTGAAATGGTCCTTCCATCCTGAGAGTAGTCAATACATAATGTTTTCAGAAGAAGGAATCCGACCTCTGTGGCAGCTGCAGGCCTGTAAAAACTCTGACCAATCCCTGCCATTCGGTGCGAGAGGACAAACCAGACGTCAACATCGGTGCAGCTTTTGAATGGTGGAGACAACTGAGGGAGCTGAAGGGCCTGAAAAGTGATGCAGAGGTTGCTGTCTTCCTGTTGGACAGGTAATTATTTGTTTGTTTCGGGGGGATTTGTTATTTTACTCGGCTCTCCTCTGCCCTGCTGAGTCTGACTTCTACTGCAGGATGCGCGTTCAAGCTTGTGGAGCGAGGAGGGGGAGGAGGGGGTGGAGCTTAGAGGAGGTGCCGCTTTCAAATCTTGCTAGCTCTCCAACATTACCAACTATAGCTTTAACTAAGTGTTAGTTCCTCATTAGTTCTTCAATAACTACTCCTCTGAAATTTGATCAGGGGTTACTGAAGAACTGACCATTAACTAATAGTTAGCTCCTCATTAGTTCCTCAGTAACTACTCATTAGTTCATCATTCATTCCTCATTCATTCCTCATTAGTTCATCAGTAACTACTCTAATTTTGTGTAGCTTAGTTCCTCAGTAACTACTCATTAGCTTGGTGGAAACCGGGCTTTAGTTCCCTGAATAAATGAATAAATCAGTAAATTTTAAAAATGGTGTGTGTAGTTGATAGTACATCTGTGTTTTTGTTTTGTTTTTCAGACAAGCCAAGAGCAGCAGGAACCGTATGAGGGTCTTAACCAAGACCAGCATCAATAATGAGGTCACACTTTTGTGTATGCGTTTTTCCAAGTTTGTACATGAGAAACTATATGTTTGTGTGTCTGAGGAAAACAAAGTGTGTGAGTGAGAAAAAGAGGGCTTTGAGGGGTCACTGTTGTTGTTGTGCTAATACAATTTAGTTCTAATTAGCAGGCTGCCTCTAAGCCTCAAGTGTCCTCTCACAATACACACCATTTCCTAACAATCAATTTCCAGGAAAACAAGAATTAGCCCTGAAACTACAGCATGAGGACCCAAAGCCTCTGTTGTTGTGCTTATTTTTTTCCTGTTCTCCTGTTCATGAACATGACATTTCTGCACAAGACTAACATCCCAAAAGACGAATAGCCAAAAGTGATGAGTTGTCTTGTATCTTGTCTCAAGGAAAGCTTGTCTTGACTTGTTTGGAAACCCCGAGAGTTGACAGACTGACAGGGATTGCTCCACTGAGACCCTGTCAGACGCTGTGCGTCTTTCCGTCCTCCTATGCTTGCTAGTGAGGGTCAGGGAGTGCCTGTGTGACACATGGCTTGTTGTATCTTAAATCAGGAAAAAGAAATGTGATGGAAACAGGAAAAAGACTGAAGACTATTAGGCCAAAGAAAAAATGTTGAAATGTGTCTTGGTAAAAGGCTGGAGTCAGAGTTATTAAGACAAGGTATTATGTCAGAAAGTTGTCTCTCTCATGAGAATCAGAATTTATATTGTAAATTTAGACAATAAAGCCCTTTTGTATCGTGACCTCATACTTCCTCATTCCTCATACTTTGCATTGATTAAACCCCGAATAAGTCATCTCTGTTGATCAAAATTACATATTTAAAAGTTTAAATGGCTTAGAAATAACTCCACTTATTAGCTTTATTTAGTATTCATGGAGCTATGACTTTGCAAATTAGCCCCATCCCTCAGTTGCTCTTCTGCAGTTCAAGTGTGCCTGCTCACTTTCACTTTATAAAAGGCTGGATTGCAAAATGATGGGAGGGAGTTGGCTGTGGAGTTAGTCAAAGCACCGAATTGACTTATTATACCATATTATATTATTATAGCATAACACATATTTTATATTTCTGGATGTAACATACCAGTTTATACAGTGTAATGTAGCACAATGCACATATTAACACATGTACAGACTCAGCACAGTGAACATATTTCTATTCTTAATATCTAAGTACTGGTGCATCGTACATAGTAGCATGATGCACATTTTTATGTCATTGTATTTCATTACTTTATATTTACATACTTCTATTTCTTACTCTTATTCTTACTTATAATTCTCTATGCTTTACACTGGAGCGACTGTAACAAATCACAATTTTTATTAAAAGTAGTGGACTTTTTGATTTTTATGTCTGGAAGAGCTAAATAATAAAAGTGTCAACTCATACTTCAGTTGCGTTTTGTGTGTTGATATAAATGTAACTGCTTGGGGCGTCGGTAGCGTAGAGGGTAGTGCCAGCGCCCCATGTACAGAGGTGATGCCTCGCTGCAGCAGTCGCAGGTTCAGCTCTGACTTGCAACCCTTTGCTGCATGCCAACCCCCACTCTCTCACCCCATTTCAATCTGTCCTGTCCATTAAAGGCAAAAAGCCCCAAAAAATAATCTTTAAAATAATAAAGTATATAAATTTAAAAAAAAAATGTGTGTGTGTACATATATATATATATATATATACAGTACAGGCCAAAAGTTTGGACACACCTTCTCATTCAATGCCTTTTCTTTATTTTCATGACTATTTACATTGTAGATTCTCACTGAAGGCATCAAAACTATGAATGAACACATGTGGAGTTATGTACTTAACAAAAAAAGGTGAAATAACTGAAAACATGTTTTATATTCTAGTTTCTTCAAAATAGCCACCCTTTGCTCTGATTACTGCTTTGCACACTCTTGGCATTCTCTCCATGAGCTTCAAGAGGTAGTCACCTGAAATGGTTTTCCAACAGTCTTGAAGGAGTTCCCAGAGGTGTTTAGCACTTGTTGGCCCCTTTGCCTTCACTCTGCGGTCCAGCTCACCCCAAACCATCTCGACTGGGTTCAGGTCCGGTGACTGTGGAGGCCAGGTCATCTGCCGCAGCACTCCATCACTCTCCTTCTTGGTCAAATAGCCCTTACACAGCCTGGAGGTGTGTTTGGGGTCATTGTCCTGTTGAAAAATAAATGATCGTCCAACTAAACGCAAACCGGATGGGATGGCATGTCGCTGCAGGATGCTGTGGTAGCCATGCTGGTTCAGTGTGCCTTCAATTTTGAATAAATCCCCAACAGTGTCACCAGCAAAACACCCCCACACCATCACACCTCCTCCTCCATGCTTCACAGTGGGAACCAGGCATGTGGAATCCATCCGTTCACCTTTTCTGCGTCTCACAAAGACACGGCGGTTGGAACCAAAGATCTCAAATTTGGACTCATCAGACCAAAGCACAGATTTCCACTGGTCTAATGTCCATTCCTTGTGTTTCTTGGCCCAAACAAATCTCTTCTGCTTGTTGCCTCTCCTTAGCAGTGGTTTCCTAGCAGCTATTTGACCATGAAGGCCTGATTGGCGCAGTCTCCTCTTAACAGTTGTTCTAGAGATGGGTCTGCTGCTAGAACTCTGTGTGGCATTCATCTGGTCTCTGATCTGAGCTGCTGTTAACTTGCGATTTCTGAGGCTGGTGACTCGGATGAACTTATCCTCAGAAGCAGAGGTGACTCTTGGTCTTCCTTTCCTGGGTCGGTCCTCATGTGTGCCAGTTTCGTTGTAGCGCTTGATGGTTTTTGCGACTCCACTTGGGGACACATTTAAAGTTTTTGCAATTTTCCGGACTGACTGACCTTCATTTCTTAAAGTAATGATGGCCACTCGTTTTTCTTTAGTTAGCTGATTGGTTCTTGCCATAATATGAATTTTAACAGTTGTCCAATAGGGCTGTCGGCTGTGTATTAACCTGACTTCTGCACAACACAACTGATGGTCCCAACCCCATTGATAAAGCAAGAAATTCCACTAATTAACCCTGATAAGGCACACCTGTGAAGTGGAAACCATTTCAGGTGACTACCTCTTGAAGCTCATGGAGAGAATGCCAAGAGTGTGCAAAGCAGTAATCAGAGCAAAGGGTGGCTATTTTGAAGAAACTAGAATATAAAACATGTTTTCAGTTATTTCACCTTTTTTTGTTAAGTACATAACTCCACGTGTTCATTCATAGTTTTGATGCCTTCAGTGAGAATCTACAATGTAAATAGTCACGAAAATAAAGAAAACTTTTGGCCTGTACTGTGTGTGTATATATATATATATATATATATATATATATATATATAATATGAATGTAACGGCTTGTGTTAAAAGGACATATGATGTCATCTTAAATTGAGTGCGGCTCCTGAATTGAACCTAATTGTATTGTAGCAGATTTTGTGATATTAGCAAATATCATATTATTGTCCTGAGAATTGATATATCATATCATGATGAAACTAGTGATTTGCACCCCTACTAGGCAAACTGTTTCCCTCTCCAGACTCTATCAGGCATGAAAATGGGTCAGGGGTGAAAAAGGTGAGGATACGAGACCCAGCACCTGCTAGGGGGTCCCAGGATTATGCTCCTTGATTTTTTTTTTGGTGGAAAAATGAGCTTCCAAATGCTCATATCTGATTTCTTTTAGATTGACTGTAGTGGTGGTCACATGCAGAATTACAAGATTGCACAAAACAAAAGTATGAATGTATAATTAAGTGCAAATAAAGTATCTTTACATGTTCACATATGTTGTATAAGAGACGAGACCAGGACTGGGACACAAATTCAGCCCGGGACATTCAGGCGCACCGGCCCACACGTTTCTACCTATAATCCTCTATATGCTTGTACACACTACACAAACACTGTCCTCAGAATCAACTGCATAAGAAAATTAGCAGTTTAATTCCAGACTATAAAATAAATGCAATAATAAATTGGCCACAAATGGCTATGTCCTTATTATTTAACTTAAAATAAGAGCATATGACTCTATCCTAATGCATCTAATTTTATGCACAATATAATTGTCTGCCCTGTCCTGCCCAGCCCTGCTCTTGTATTTAAGCCCAATTTATATCTTAATGGCTCACAGCCATGAGCTAAGGAGATATAAAATGGGCAATAGGCTCTATAGCCAACTTTTAGTCAACTTGTTACTACAACAAAAAAAATCCCACTTAGTACTACTAAAAAGGTTTTCCTCTGGCTAAAATGTAATGCATAGTAGGCTAGGGTCCATGTCATTGGTTCGACATCCCATTAGTCCGACTGTCCGCGGTGCTGAACGGCTTACGGCGGGCGTATGGTGCGCCGCGACCGGCTTGAGGCGGAGCAGGCTCACGGCTTATGTGTTTGTCACTTTCTTTTTCATTTTATCCCACACCATGATCTTTTCCTGACCCTAACCAAGTGGTTTTTGTGCCTAAACCTAACCAGACCTTAACCACAGGGCATCATGATGATTTCGGAACGGACTTCGGAACAATGAGTTTAATATGGTCGGAACAATGGGATGTCGAACCAATGGGCAGTTCCCAGTAGGCTATGCCTTCACATTGCACCTGTCATATTTCTGGTCTCATCCTCCTCCTCATCACGACTGGGGTCTGTCCCTCAGCTTCATTGTCCTTGGGACTGGGAGCACCACCTAATATTAATTGCATGCCTCCACAGGAAAAAAGCAAGCACATATTTTCTTTTACTACCGGTTTAAATTATAATGACCTAATGCAATACATAGTAGGCTAGTTGGCATTTTGAAACGGACACCTAGAAGAAATATGCAATTTGCCAAAGCCAAACTTGCACATTACACAAACGTTAGCTAACGTTAATACACATGCTATAATGGCACTTTCGGCTCCAGCTCCACCTCCCTCCAAAGGATGGTTATTTTGGAGAATTTTGCTGCCTCTTCTTGTAAAGATTTAAGTTCTTTTTTCTTTTTCTCTTCTTTCTTTCTTTTTCCATGCCACCCTTTCTTTTTTTTTTTTTTACAATTTTTATCCATGTTTTCTGTCTGGCGGTCAAACTAGCCTGGTCTGCCATGAGTAATGACTGATGACTGCGGCTGAGCCAAACAGATTTCAAGAAAAACGAGAGCCTCTTTCGTATTGGAGGAGGCCGCTCTTATCTCCTCCTTCAAGCATCAAAACACAAGACTGACACCTACGTTCCCGTCTTTTTTTTTTTGTGGCTTCACTCCACAGACCCCCCAAAAAATATTTTCTCATCAGATCTACATGATTCATGTAGGTCACCTATTTTGTATTCAAAACGGCAAATTTCGCCGAAAGGTGAGCGATTTTCATGCCTGCTCTATGCTGAGCAGGGCTTATCCACCAGCTACTGCTTAAAACTGTTAAGCCTGAAAGTCCCCCAATGGGGGGACTTTGAGAGAGACTTTGCAAGCACAGTGTGAAACAATATACTGATCACAAAGAATATAGTGATGTTCACATCAAATTAAACAGCATAACCTGCGCTACAAGGCTGTAAAAAGCCTTTTTACATGCCCCAAACACAGCTCAAACAACAACTAAATAAACAACAACAAATCCAACTCCATACAGCATGAATATCCCGACCCATTCGCTATATTTCGGGCTCTAACTCGACCACACATTATGCAAAACACTTGCCGTTCATCTCAAATTAAAGCTGTTTCCACACATATGCGCAAAGCACTCTACCCCAAAGCATCAGGGAGCTAGAGGCCAGAGAACAACAACAGAAATCTTTTTGCTAAAATATTTTTGTAATATCTCTCTTACTTTGTTGTTTTTTGCCGTGAAAAGCTCATTCTGCCATTTAATTAGCTTCATTCCCGTTTACCGGATGTTGTCCATCATTCAAATGAATCCAGGCGGAAAACTTGACGGCCGGAGGTTCCAGGGGTAAGCATAACAATGACCACTCACAGCAGCTGACATCTCCCCACAACGTGTTCTGCTGACTCTGATTGGCTTACAGTGCTGTTACTCTTGTTTTGGTGGGTATAGCGTCATTCTATTGGCTCTAACGAATCAAACGAGGTGTCAATCACTCAAATCGACCAAGCTGTCACAGAGATATGGGCCTTCAAAGCTCAGAATAGAAAATCATTTTAAAATGTAGTAGGTGTGTATTGGTCAGTTTGGAGTGGGAATTAGAGGAAAAAAACTAAACGGACAGTTCAATCAATATACAGTTGTATGTGTATAATCTAAACATCGTTAGGGATTTACAGAAACAAAAAATTAAAGATATAGGATTGTACATGACAAAAATCACATGCAAACATGGTGCAATTCTGGAGAGCTTGCCTGAATTTTCTGTACTAAAACCTCTCTTTTATTGTTCTGCTTCAGTATCAGAATCAACCTTTGCAGAGTTAATGTTCACATATTGTACTATGATTTGATAGAGGTTTAGAGCTGCAGCTGCATCATTCCAAAGGGATACTCATCCTGAAAATGATTTTTTTTTTTTTTTGGCAAACCTCAAAATGTTTCATTTGTGCTATGTGCTATCTTCATTTACTCTTCACATATAACACATATACTTATATTTAGACATCTTAACAAATCTCACAAGTGTTCCCTTTACCATGACACCAAAAGTATTCAAACAGACCTTGTGGTTGCAGAGATATATTCATTTCATTATGGGTATGCAGTTTTTGAGCAGAGGCCTATAAAATAGGCTTAGTGTTTAAACTGACACGCAGACATAAGTGATATCAGTCTCCTTATGTTACAGTAAATTTACATTTACACTAATATTTGCCATACACACATCAAATCATGGTCTTAAAATCCATCAAGGAAGGAAGAACTGCTTGAAAAATCTTCAAGCCAGGACTCCACATCCACCAGATACTGTCCAGGGGTCAAATCAGAAGCTCAGCAGCAGGAAGAACCTCACAGTCAGCAGAGCACCAGCACACCAGTGAAGGCAAAAGATGTTTCAAGCAACAGTCCAAGACACAACCAGGCACATAATAAAATGGAAAACATGCAAGGATGTAAGTCAATGGTGAAATGACCAAGGAGTCAGAAACCATCAATACAGAGCCTGATCTTAAGTGGAATCAAGGGATCAGCAGAAAAGAAGTTGGAGCAGACAGGCGATGTACAGCTATGGAGAGGAGAAATTTGGAGTGAGGAAACAAGTCAGCAAGAAAAGTATGCCTCCACCCCTCAAATCCTGTCCTCTTTAGAAAATCCAACAACTTACTTAAGAAAGAAGAAGCTTGAGGAATTTGTGAAAAAAAAAGCAACAACAGAAGAAAGAGAGGACATCAATCTCCTTCAAGTGGAAATAAATCAGAAGCTCTCAAAGCTGCACAAAGAGGAGAATTTAAGGAAATGACACAAAGAGAAGAAAAAAAATCAAGAAGACTTTTACAAAGATCCGTTTAAGTTTATGAAAGAGAAAAGCAAATCCCTGAAAACATCAAAAGAGGAGGTTGAAGGACATCTCAGAACCATTCACACTGATGAAGCCAAAAGATGAAGCGATATTTGTCCCCACTGTCATACCACCAATCTCTGTGTTAACCAGGGGGGGTGTAGAGGACCAGGACACAGACCCAGAGCTGAGCAACGAACACAGGTTTATTTTGTGAGGGAATGGTAGGTTGGAAGGGAAGGAGGAGGCTCGGGGCGAGGAGCGGGAAGTGAGGAGGGGATCCAGGCGGCGAGGCAGTGGAGGGGCCCAAGGAAGGCAGAGGAGCAGAGGCGTGGGGGTGAAAGGTGATGGCACGTGGAGGGTAGTGGTGAGGGGAGCCGGGGCTGGAGCGGATCCGGGGAGGCAGCGGCCGAGCAGGAGCTGGATGATTCCTGGGACACAAGAAAACACAAGGTAAGCACGAGGAAGCACGAGGAATAAACACTGAAATCCACACAAACTGGAAGTCGGCCTGACGAGAGTTACCGCATGGTGAACTGTAACGATCTGGTGAAGAATAACAGGAGAGCCGGAGTATTAGAGCTGAGTGGTGATGAGGTGATGAGCTTCAGGTGTGCGTCCTGCAGCCACTGCCTGCGCCAGGGACCCGCCCCTAGGAGAGAGTGAGACACACAAGGGAGGGAGTGGAAAAACACAGACTCTGCAGGTGAGGATATGACAATCTCACCCCCACAACATAAACAATCACTTTCCGGTAGACAACTGACAACTGCAGAGATATGCAGAATCTGCAAACTTATTTCTGTTGTCATTTTCAGCCGTAACTGTAACATTCTGAAGATATATACACTGTTCAAAAACCTTAAGGGAACACTTAGTCATCACAGTATAACACCAAGTCAGTTAAACTTCAGGGATATTAATCTGTACATGTAGGAAGCACAAGTGATTGTGAATCAATTTCACTTGCTTTGCAAATGAAAGTGAAAACAGGTGAGAGGCAGACAAAAGCAAGACAACCCCAAAAAAGGAATGGTTTGCTCTCCTTACCCTTCCTGACTGATTCCTCTCTAGTTTTGTGTTCTACTAGTGTCCTTGTGATCACTGGTAGCATGAGTCAGTACCTGCAGCCCAATCAGGTTGCACAGGCAGTCCAGCTCTTCCAAAATAGCATGTCCATATGTGCGGCAACAAGAGGGTTTGCTGTGTCTCCCAGCACAATCTCAAGAGCATGGAGGAGATACCAGGAGACCAGCCGTTACACAAGGAAAGCTGGACAGGGTCATAGAAGGGCATCAACCCAGCAGCAGGACTGGTATGTTCCTTTGTGCAAGGAGGAACAGGAGGAGCACTGCCAGAGCCCTACAAAGTGGCCTCCAGCAGACTACTGGTGTGCATGTTTCTGACCAAAGTGAAACAGACTCCTGCAGGTGGCATGAGGGCCTGATTTCCTCTGGTGGGACCTGTGCTCACAGCTCAGCACCGTGCAGCTCGATTGGCACTCGCCAGAGAACACCAGAATTGGTAGGTCCACCACTGGCAACACAGATGAGAACAGGCTCACACTGAGCACATGTGACAGGTTTGAAAGAGTCTGGAGATGCCGTGGTGAACATTATGCTGCCTTTAACATCATTGAGCATGACCGGTTTGGCAGTGGGTCAGTGATGGTCTGGGGAGGCATATCCTTGAAGGCAGTGGTGGCTGGTCCATAGAGGGCGTTAGGGCGCCGCCCCCCCTGGTATTTTTGGATTTTTTTTTTTTTTTTTAATACACATTTTTAAAATTAACAATAATCACTTATTTTGAGTATGAGTGTGTTTAAAATGCACCAAAACATGCCGTATATAAAATATAAATCATCATATTTTTGGGGGAAAATAGCTTCCTGGTCATCTCCTAACATCATCGGAGCTTGTGGGGCGATAGAAACAGCGCCCAGTCAGTGCAGCAGCGCAGCCAATTGCTGACCTGTTGCTGACATTAGATATGCACATAGCAACAGAAATGTATCCAGTCAGCGTCGTCGAATCTGATGCCTAAAGGGCGATTAATTTATCGCCCCCAGCCGAGTCTGTCGGTGACGGAGTGGATATCTGAAGACATTGACAATGATGGACGCGGACATTCAAGACAGAGGATTTCAGCAGCAGCCCCCGAATTCAATCAGGTCTCTTCTCTAAATTCCATTTGAGAGGAGAACATTGGTGGAAAAATTACAAATAAAACAGCTCGGCCCAGATCAACCGGACATCAAAATTAGCCAACAAGCTAGTGAAAAAAGGTAAAGTGTATACGAGAGGCTTCTCGCGTATTTGGTACAACGGGAAGGCTTGGCTAGCTGGATGCAGTCATGTAAATACGGTATTTTGCTTCCCATGTTTACTTTGTAAAACGGCGGGGACAGATACAACATGGACTGTTACAGGAGTGAGGGACATGAAGCATTTATCTGAGAAGATTAAGAAACGTGTGTACGAGGGCACATATGGAGAACACCGTCAAGCTAGCCATGCTAGGCAGAGCTAACATCGCTACGCAGCTGGACGAAGGTCGCAGGATTGGTGTGAGGAAGCACAACGAAGAGGTGGATAAGAACAGGCACATTTTATCAAAGATAACTGACTGTATTAAATTCTGTGGGGCTTTTGAGCTGGCTTTGCGTGGCCACAATGAGACAGAGTCCTCAGACAACCCAGGTGTTTTCAGGGGCTTAGTTGATCTGGTCGCCTCGCTCGATGCTGTACTGGAGGAGCACCTGAAGACAGCGAGGGTTTTCAAAGGCACCTCAAAGACTGTGCAGAACGAACTGTTGAACTGCATGCTGTCAGTGCTTAAAACTCAAATTCTGGAGGAAGTAAAAAACGCGGATTATCTTGCTATTCAGGCAGATGAGACAACTGACATTACCACCCGCTGCCAGTTGGTACTTGTGCTACGGTACATCGACACCCATAACAACATCCAAGAGCGTTTTTTCGAGTTCATCCCTCTTCAGAATGCAACCGCTGACACAATCACCACAGCACTGTTGGAGAGGCTGAGCACCATCCTCCCTGCTGGACAGGAGAGCAGACTGATCGCCCAGGCCTATGATGGGGCAGCAGTGATGAGGGGAGCCACAGGTGGAGTGCAGCGTAAAGTAAGGGATGTGTACGCGAGTGCACACTACGTCCACTGCTATGCCCATCAGCTCAACCCCATCATGCAGCAGGCAACATCTCACATGCCCAGGATCAGTACTTTCTTTTCAGACCTTGGTGGATTTGCTGCGTTCTTCTCCGGGTCATTCAAGCGAACCAGTGTGCTAGATCAAGTGGTGGCGCACAGACTTCATGGAACTTCGACAACCAGTCGTGCTGTTAACACTGTGTATGAGCACAGGGATGACCTCCTTCAGTGTTTCCAGACCATCAGAGACTCTGGTGACTTTGATCCTCTAACTGTCAGAGAGGCTGGGGGCTTTGTGAGAATGCTGGAAGATGAGGATTTCTGCTTTTTCCTGGCGTTGTTTCACAAAATCATGCCACACGTGGACATGCTGTTTAACCAGCTGCAGAAGAGGAACATCGACTCGGTCTACATCACAGGAGTCATTCAGAGGTTCACCGACCGCATGCAAAACATCAGGTAAATAATTATTTATCATTAGCTGAGAAAAATCCTTATTATGATATTTTTTTTTTGCAATCTTAAACAGTGTAAAAACATAAATGACACTACAGCAACTCATAAATACTTGTTTCATCATTTTAAAGACAGCAAACAGGAAATTCATTTAGGATGATAATGTATACAGTCTATTAAACACAATGAAAAGACTGTTTTATTTTATGTCTCCAGTATGTTAGTTTCTGAAACAGTAATTGTGGATGGTAACTTGTGTTTTTGATTAGGGACTCCATTCCTTCTCTGGGTGAGGAATACAGTAGATCTGTGCAGCAGCAGCCCACAAAGAAACGGAGGACACTTGGAGAAGGAGAACAGCAGCAGTTGGCTACAGAGGTAAGCTGTAACATTACAGTTCTGTTTACACTCAATTAGGTGTTTTTACTTTTTTTATTTATTAATGTGTAAAATTACCCTCTGCTATGTTTCTCTGTCTACCTTCCTCAATTCCTGAGTAATATTAAGAGTTATATATTTGTTTTTATTACGCCATGTTCAATTCACCACACATGTACTGAGGAAGGCAGACACTGAAGTGTTTAGATGTGGTTATTTCACATTCCTGATATTAAGCAGTAAGCTATCCCATCATCTTACAAAATAACATGCTCATCTCGTAAGAGGGTACTGATGACATTTAGACTAACAGATGTGAAAATTAAATTCTGATGTTTACTATGTGTACTGACCTGTTTTTTAATTTTTTATTTATGTATCATGTCATAGGTATGTGATACCATTCTGAGTCACGCCAGAGAGCGGTTCTTTTTTACCAAGCACCTCATCAGTGCCACTCTGCTGCAAGGAGACTTGTTTGTGCAACGCATTGTACAGTTCCCGGATGCAGCACTGGAAACCACCGTGGAGGTCTACCCCATGTTGAACAAGGCCAAGCTCAGAACAGAGCTATCCCTCATCTATGAGAACGACGAGTTCAAGGCTTGCAGTGGTGCATTGACTCTGTTCCAGTTTTTCATGGAGAACAACCCTCAGGCCACATTCACTGAGACTGTCAGTCTTCTCAAGATTCTCATCACCACACCCATGACAACAGCAGAATCAGAGAGGTGCTTCTCTACTTTAAAGAGGATCAAGACCTTCCTGAGGAACACCATGACGCAGGATCGCCTGAATGCTCTGGCCATGCTCTCCATGGAGAAAAACCTTGTCAGAAACATCCCTGACTTCAATAATAGGGTCATTGAGAGCTTTGCCACTCAGAAGGACAGAAGGGCAAAATTCCTGTACAAATAGATATCAGACACACACGCACACGCACACGCACACACACATATTCCCTTGACCAAATCTTTCTTTACAGTATCTCACATAAGTGAGTACACCCCTCCCATTTTTGCAGATATTTCATTATATCTTTTCATGGGACAACACTATAGAAATGACACTTTGATATAACTTAAAGTAGTCAGTGTACATCTTGTATAGTAGTATAGATTTACCTTCCTCTGAAAATTACTCAAAACACAGCCATCAACATCTAAACAGCTGGCAACATAAGTGAGTACACCCCACAGTGAACATGTCCAAATTGTGCCTAAAGTGTCAATATTTTGTGTGCCAACCATTATTATCTAGCACTGCCTTAACCCTTTTGGGCATGGAATTCACCAGAGCTCACAGGTTGCTTCAGAAATCCTCTCCCACAGCAGATGGATGTGGTTTTGGATCATGGTTTGGGGCTGCATGAGTGCTGCCACCACTATACTTGACTGTAAGCAAGGGACAGTTGTCTTGGTGCTCTTCACCAAGGTGCCACGCATGCTGAAAGAGCACCAAGACAACTGTCCCTTGCTTACAGTCAAGTATAGTGGTGGCAGCATCATGATTTGGGGCTGCATGAGTGCTGCCGGCTCTGGGGAGCTCGGTTCATTTAGGGAAACATGAATTCAGAGCAAAGCATGATCGCCCCTCTTCGGAAACTGGGCTGCAAGTTTTCATTATCAAGTTTTCCAACATGATAATGACCCAAAACACACCTAGTAGATGACAACTGCCTTGGTGAGAAAACTGAAGGTGATGGACTGGCCAAGTATGTATCCAGCCCTAAACTCACCTGTGCACCTGTGGGGCATCCTCAAGCTGAAGGTGGGCTAGCGCAAGGTGTCTTCACATCCATCTGCTCCATGATGTCATCGTGGAGGAGTGGGAGAGGATTCCTGAAGCAACCTGTGAGCTCTGGTGAATTCCATGCCCAAAAGGGTTAAGGCAGTGCTAGATAATAATGGTTGGCACACAAAATATTGACACTTTAGGCACAATTTGGACATGTTCACTGTGGGGTGTACTCACTTATGTTGCCAGCTGTTTAGATGTTGATGGCTGTGTTTTGAGTAATTTTCAGAGAAAGATAAATCTGTACTACTAAACAAGCTGTACACTGACTACTTTAAGTTATATCAAAGTGTCATTTCTATAGTGTTGTCCCATGAAAAGATATAATGAAATATTTGCAAAAATGGGAGGGGTGTACTCACTTATGTGAGATACTGTAGTTGACCTTGGCACAAGACATCATCCAGCAATACATTGCACTTCAGAAATTTCTAATATTTTGTCTTAGTAGTGTGTTTGCTAATACTACTGTATATCTAATCTGTTCATAATTCAATCATCTTGATTGTTTAGTCTATAAAATGTTTTTTCATTGACTCATATTAGACATATGAAAGAAGCAAATCAAAATTTAAAGAAAAAAAATGTTTGGAATCTTACCTTGGAAAATCACTCAAATGCTGACATTATTATCAAAATTGTTGCAGATAATATTTGTCTTGATCGACTAGTTGAAAAATCAGTTAACATTCAGTCACATTAGTAACATTTAGCTTGATCATAAAGTACTGTACAGTATTCTTGCAGCCAAACGTTTGAGTTCAGCCACTTTATATTCATTTCTTTATTATACATCCTTTATACAGTATAAATTTCATAGATACATTACTACAATCTATATAATTTTATGTTATTGTATATAGTCCACTTTGCACTCTGTTCTGGTGGTGTGTCTCTTGCGTTGCCTATTTACTACTAATACACCGTTTCATGTGCTCAGCTGTGCACCTCCGCCACAAGGGGGCACTGGCGTAACAGTCAACAGCCTTGTGTGTAAAAATGTGTCAATGTAATTAAGTAATTTGTTTACATGTTCAGTTTCAAATGCAAAACTTGTGTTTGTGCAATATGATGTTTATGTTTTTGTGCAAGAATGCCTCAACTTTTTAATACTGGTATTAAATAATTACTATTTCACAGAGCACTGGTATCCTGTTGTTTGTGTTAAATTGTATTGGGATAGTTACTGAAACTGACTTAATATGGCACAGCCCCACCTAGAGTATTTTTCACCAGCCGCCACTGCTTGGAGGGTCGCACAGACCTCCATGTCATAGACAACAGCACCCTGGCTGCTTTTAGGTACTGTGATAAAAGTCGCCTCAGGGTGATTGTCAGACCTAACACAGGTGCAGCGTAGGCAGTTCCTGGATGGTGAAAGCTTTGATGCCATTGACAGGCCCTCTCATTCCCCTGACCTAAATCCAATTGATTACCTATGGGATGTTATGCATCGGTGCAGGCGATTCTCCTCCAGAGAAACATAAGTCTTTGCCAGTTCGCCTGGCAAAGAGGGGGGAGAGTGCTCATCCCAAAAGAAAAAAAAATGTGTCCACAATTGAACAGTTTTGCCAAATAAGTCTTCTAAACCTCGAAGACAAGACCTTATTCAGTGTGTTGGGACAGAGACTTACAAAGTATTGGAAACAAAACCAGTTAATTGATTGAGTTCAATTTAAAAAAAAAAGCTGGCATAGCAGGCTTCTCGGGATGCCAGGACAGTAAGGACAGGCTCCTTGACCTGATCAATGCCTATGGATCAGTTCCACATTAAATACTGTGGTCTGCTTTTTAATCAATTCAGGTCTGTGCAACAATGACAGATCTGGTAAAATACTCCTTCCAGGGTCCAGTATGTCTCACATCATACTATGCCACAGCTTGACAGCCATTGGAAGTAGGCATCATGGCAAGGTTCACCATCTCCTATTGGCCTTCACTTTGGCAAGGGAGCTCATTATCAAGCCTGAAAATGGGTTGTGGGAGGAAAACAGCTACAGTTTGTTTAGAGGTTACCACAAATACAAGCCTACTTGGACAATATAACAACACTGCAAACAGCTGTCTTCTGGAAAAGCTTCATCAAAAGAATACTAAGGCATGGATGAAGATCAAGCCCAGCAAGTGCAATGGATGAGAACCCAAATGCAGCACCACCGACAAAAAGGACAGTTTGTAATGTTAGGTCGTAGGTGTAACAATAGTAAAGTTCATCCTCCCAACTTGAGGCCTCTTGAGGCTCAGGATCAGTCCAAAAGCTTCAGCGAGCCACGCTGAAGCAGACAGCAGGAGAGTCTCTGGCATCTGCTGGATGCACACACACACACCAGGGAGATCAATTGTGTGCAGCGGTACCGTGAGGGAGCAGGTGGGAGTATGGGGTACCTGATGACCCCAACAATGTACCTACTTTCCCTTTCACCACCCCTGTCCCACTACTGACTTACCACAGGGATTGAAATATCAAGTCCTAGTACCTTGAGTGGTATCAATCTTATCATCTACTGAATTTCTGCCAGAGACTGAACAAGCATACTGCTCAAAATGATGAACTTTACTTTGACTGGCAGTCATGTTTTGGCAACATCTGCATCATACCATTCTCCCTCATCTGCCCCTGTTTCCCCATTCCCTCATCTCCATCTGTCTGTGCTGTTTGTTTCTGTTTTTCTTTTTTTTCATATGCAGTCATGCCTCACCTGTCCAGCATGGTTTTTCATCACCTCATCACCCTTCTGACCTGCTGCCTGCCTCCACAGCTGCACTGTGTTGGCTAATTAGTCTCTCTGCACTGGGGATGTACATGATGTAATCACATTCACTGCCTGTCAGCACAATACTTGGGTCAGGTAGGAAGAGTGATGAGAGGGAGTAGTTGAACCTTCTTTGATGATTGATCAAATACTTGGCTATATTGGGGTTTTTGTTGTACCTGGGAAGATTTCAGATGTTCAAAGTAATTTTGCACCCACAGTTATCTTGGAGTTTTTAGTCAAGATTCCATTCAAATGTAAAGTTTAACTGAAATAACAGAAAACTTAATTAATTCACGTTTCCATCCACCAATGTTAATTTCATTGACAAAAACTATGTCAAACTTTTTCCTAAATTACCTTTTTTCCATGACAAAATCGAGACATTAATTGGCTAAAAATAGATGTCAATAAAACTAAGACAAAATCTATGTTTCATTTTTGTTTACATGACAAGACGAGACAAGACGTGACGAAAATGTTAGTGGTGGACTATTGGACACTGTAAGCCAAGTGCATGAGTGACAGGCTGGTAAGCAGTCTGCCCCAGGGTGGTTTGCTACCCAGCAAAAACCATCACATCGGTGGTGCATGCTGTGAGCTGTAATTCAGCACTAAATAATCATCGGTGTGTCTCTGACTGTGGATGGTGGAGCTGCTGAATGGATTTGTGAAATGTGTTAGTTACAGCAGTGGTTGTTAGCAGTTAGCTATGCAGCAAGCAGCCACCAGCCGCCAGACTTCACAGCTGATTCCCGCTGGACTCCACTCAGTTGGGAAGGTCTATGGGTTGATTGCTGTTTGACAGGCAGGTATGAGGCTCAGTTATTTGTGGGTGTAGCTGTGCTGTAAGTAAACAGCCTAAACTCAGCAGAGTTTTCTCTGACAGAGATGAAAGTTTAATTTTATTCACCAGCTCTGTGAGACATGAGTTAAACCATCCATCCATCCATTTTCATAACCGCTTATCCTTTTGAGGGTCGCAGGGGGGTGGAGCCTATCCCAGCTGACATTGGGCGAGAGGCAGGGTACACCCTGACATGTCGCCAGACTATCACAGGGCTAACACATAGAGACAGACAACCATTCACACTCACATTCACATCAGGACTGTGGGAGTACCTGGAGAAAACCCCTCGGGGAGATCATGCAAACTCCACACAGAAGGGCTCCCTCCTGAACCAGGAACCCTCTTTCTGTGAGGCGACAGTGCTAACCACTAAAGCACTGTGCCAAGTTTAAACCTCCAGACTAAAATGTTGCAGTTATTTCTCTGCTTCTTAACATTGAGATTGACAAGTCAGAGTTTACAGTGAACCTGGGTACAAATGCTAGTTGTGTCAGATTAGTTACTTGTGGTGTCAAAGTTTTTGAGGCCATAAGTAGAGAGATGTTGAGCTTTTTAAATGATGATCAGTAAGTGTGTGCTTGTAAATCACCCCTTAAGCCTGACAAAAATGGCTGGAGAAATGACAGTTTATAAGTGTGTAGAAATTATTTGTAGCTGTAGAAAAAAAAAATGTCTAATGAAATTTTTATACAACCTATCATCTTGATTCTAATTTCTGATATATGAATTAGCCTCACTGGATTAGTTTAATGACATTTAGAAAACATAATGACTAAAATTTGACTAAAATGTTTTGAATTTCCGTCGACTAAAATTATGAAGGATAAAAATGACTACAATGTGACTAAAACTAATAAGCATTTTCATCTCAAGACTAAGACTAAATCTAACATAGGTGTAAAAGTCAATGCTGCCATCCACTACTTAAATGTAAATATTAGCCCATAAGAACCTGGACCAATTTCTCCTTAAAGGAAAATTATGGGGGGCATAAAACAGACTAAATAGACCACATAGAACATATTTCTGACATTTTTTTCAAAATACCACCCCTCACTGTCAGAGATCTGTAATGTTACATATATGTCACATTGGGCGTTAAGAACCTGGATAATTTATCCATCAAGGAAAATTATGGGGGACATAAAATAGACTAAATAGACCATATAGAACACATTTCTGACATTTTTCTCCAAATAACACTCATTAGTGTCAAAGATCTGTCAATGGGTGTTAATGGTAAATTCATTCCTCTTTTGAAAATTAATCAGCCTTAGTCTTTTTTGGTTTGATAACAAAGCTTTGTCTTTTTATTTGTGTTTCCACAATATTATAACTTTACCTCTTAGGTTTAACAACAAAATCTTTAACAACAAAATTTTGATTTATTTCACAATACAAAAATTTGCAAATTGAATTAAAAAAAAGACTGCCTCATCATATTGGAGGTCTTCTCAACAAGCCATTGTAGCTGTAAAAAAACTGAGCTACAGTCTTTTTCTGGTCATGTTTTTCTGTTTGGTAACAAAGATTCTAACTTTACCTCTTAGGTTTAACAACAACATTTTCTTTTCATATTTGTTTTACAACACACAAATGAATACATTTGCAAAAATTTGCAAATTGAATAAAAATAAAAACTCTTACTGGGTAGTTGTATTTTGCTGTCCAGGGTTCATCTTTGTTGAGGTACTTCATCTAAATCACCTGACTGACTGCAGTCTGAATCACTAGACTCACTTGACTTGTCATTCTCCATGTCTTTGTTGCTGGGAGTGTAATCAGGGTCTTCAAGGTCGTCATCTGAGCTACTTTCACATCCCTCAAAGTCACTGTCGTCTCCCTGGATGACTGTCAGTGCATCCTGAACACTGTATCGCTTCTTATCCGTAATGCAGATAAAATTAAATTTCAATTTTCAATTATTGTTTTCAATTTTTATTATTTATTATTTTCATTAAATTTTCAAATGATATAGGGTAGAACAAAGTGATATAGGGTCTGTTTTTTTATTCACTGATGGGTAAAAATGGTTTCCTCATATATTTTGTTAATAATTGGATTCATATAATGTGATTTTTTGTTTACATTTGTTTTAATATGCTTTGAATTGAACAATATAAAATGTATTAACTAAATATCATTGAAAAAGTTAAGTTAACTGAGCAGATCACAAAAAAAAATTCTTATTGTGACATATATGTCACAGTAGGTTTTCCATGACAATTTTAAGGTTAAAGGTCCGATGTGACATATATGTCACAACAATATTTACCTGACTTGTTTTATATCAATTTGTTCATGAAATGTGTTCACAACAGGTTAAATGTAATAAAGGACTTGTTATATAAGCATTACAATTCTTAAATGGTTTGAATCTTACCTTTGGCAACCAAAAACAAGCTTTTTAAATTTAGCTAGCTCTGCCCCTAGTGGTAACCTGGCACACAGACACCTTGGAAATGTTGTTGTGGGAAGACCAAATCACATGACCTGTCACATGATCCACCAGGATGTTAAGTATGTGTCACTCTGGGACTTCATGAGTTAAAGTCAAAGAGAAAGCTGTTCATGGAATTTTCCAGAACATTTACAGTTGGTGGTGCAAATTCTGCAGTTGGGTGCCTTTAAAGATAAAGACATATTTAAAAGAGCACCAGTGAAACATAACACTACCTTACATCTTTCCACATACATCGTTATTTAACCTGACCTGTTTCCATTGCATTTTGCTCTTATCAATACACCAACATTTCCACCTACGATAAGTAACCGTCATAAAGTTTTTGTAATAATCTAATAATTATAATTCGACTTTGGTTTCAAATATCCAGTGTTTCCACCTTTTTTCACAAATTGAAAATGGGCATAAAAACAGGCAGAAACATACGTTGCTTTTACTGTAACTGCTTTTCTCAATTCTCCTGCTTAATTTGACATGTTACAGTGAAATGGATTATTACTACTTTTTATTAGTGCCCTTTCCCCCTCTTAGAATCCTAATTACTTGTGTATTCATTAATTTTAAATTGTTGCTAACTCATTGCAGCACTTGCATTGCACCCATTCTTTGCTACTGCTTAGATGCCTGTAAAATACAGATTAAACTGTATCTTCCTCAAGCATACCATAACCTTCCTTATTACTACACCTAACATTTAGCATTGACAGCGTAAGTTACATTCAGTTGACAGCAATGAAATAACAGCTATGAACTGAATTCTACAACCTTTTGCAGTCAGACTATAAGCCTCCTTCCTCTGGCAGACATTCTTTTAATTGTCCAGCTTCTCTGTGTTGGTAATTAAAGTAAATAAACTTCAGTATTTTTCAACCTGGGCCCTATTTCCCCATGTGTATGTGTGCGTATGATTCATGGGTACCACTCGTTTTAAAATTGGTTCAGTATTGAGGCGCGAAACGAGCTAAAACGGTAACGGAGGCAAATGCGTCCCGTATAAAAGTGCTTTTTTTCGCCACTGACCGGTTCAGATCGCCAGTGCTATCTCTTGTAGCGGCCCTGGGGCAGTGGTGACTGTGAATCAGTGGAGTCAGCTGTCAGTCAGTGTTGGAGCAGAGAGAGGGGGGACTGCCCCGCTGGGTACTGTAAGTGAGTATGTGTGTATGAAGTGTGTGTGTTACGCTAGAAGAGTCAGAGTTTGGGACGGAGTCTTTTACGTGCTACCCCCTGGAGTGTTACCGGAGTTTTTGGAGTGCTCAAATAAACGGGCCTTTTTCCCGAACGCAAGAACGGGATGTCGCGCAACACCCCGTACAGCTTTCACAGGCTGCCTTTGTCGGACGGCGAGATGCTGAAGTTGTGGCTAGTTGTGCTACCAATGGATGCTAACACTCCTGTCCAGACACTGCGCCTTGCAGACCATCGGGTCTGCAGTGCTCACTTCTCCCAAGATGACTACTGCCAGCCGAAGAAGAGAAGACATCCAATCCCGAAACACCTCTTCCTCAAGAAAACAGCTGTCGCACGAGTAGAGAGAGCTACAGACACAGTGGAGCAAAGCTCGTGAAATCACACAGCCCAGAGGTAAGGGAAAGGCTAAGTTAGTATGCTATTTACAGAGATAGCACTGGCGATCTGAACTGGTCAGTGGCGAAAAAACACACACTTCATACACACATACTCACTTACAGTACCCAGCGGGGCAGCCCTCCCCCTCTCTGCTCCAACACTGACTGACAGCTGACTCCACTCATAGTACTCATAACACTGGTGATCTGAACCGGTCAGTGGCGAAAAAAAGCACTTTTAATGTGCAAACTTATACGGGACATATTTGCCCCCGTTACCGTTTTAGCTCGTTTTGCGGCTCCGGTTGCATCCGCCTCCCTCAATACTGAACCAATTTTAGAACAAGTTGTACCCATGAATCATACGCACACATACACATGGGGAAATAGGGCCCAGGTTGAAAAATACTGAAGTTGTCCTTTAAGGATGGACTAGAGGCAGCACTAACAATGTGTTTGTTGCTTGCAGTGGCAATGATGTTCACTAAATGAAACAAGAACAACACTTGCTCCATGGTAAAACCAACCAGATTTTTGAGATTTGACATTCATTTATTTTTTAAGAAAATGGGACAATATACATTAATGGACATTTACATGTAAATGCACGAGATTATAGCCAGGTGGCTAATTTCCATCTCCAGTCCCATTGGCAGGTTGGTATCAAACACAAAATCAATAATGCCAACAAAAGAAAATCAAATACACAGAAAAGAACAATATAAGAACAGCATAGTAAACCACAAAACACACAACAGGCAAAGAGTTGGGTTGAGAGATGAAAGCTATGATTCCTTCTTATTTTATATTAAATTACTTCATGAACTATAGAGGTGCAGGAGAAAGGCTCAAACCCATTTCCATCTTCATAATAATAAAAAAGACTCATAGCTCTCATCTGATGGTTAGAACTGAATTTTAAAGCAGGTGTTTACAATATTTTTATTGTGACTTTAATCTGTATCAAATTAAACTTTCATGTTCACAGTAACATTTCATTTAAAGTGAGGCATCAATGGAAACTTTATTTCCACTACATTTTAGTATTAAAAGGTTGTTTTACCACTCATTTTCTTGCAAACGTATTTTTCTTTGCACTTGTAAAGGTGATATTGGGGTGCTGTAGAACCACTGTTTGAAGAAATCTTGTATTTGTCCAAGCATGTGGGTGTTTCTCACTATACATGAACACTGAATGTTCACTACTGACTAATCATGATTTTAACTACTTGTATATACAGTGGCACATACAGTGAAACATGCTTTTCAACATTTTAAGCAAGATTAGCATATTAATTTTGTTTTGTGCAATTTTGGAGTGAAAAAAAGGAGAAGAGCACCATGCAATTGTTTGGGAACCCCAAGACATTTGAGTTCTCAGACAACTTTTACCAGGGTCTCAGGCCATAATTGGCTTGTTAGGGCTATGGCTTGTTCACAATCATCATTAGGAAAGGCCAGATGATGCAAGTTTTAAAGCTTTATAAATATTCTGACTTCTAAAACCTAATCCCAAATATCAGCAGCCATGGGCTCCTCTAAACAGCTGCCTAGCACTCTGAAAATTAAAATAACTGATGCCAACAAAACAGGAGAAGGCTATAAAAAGATAACAAAGTGTTTTCAGGTAGCTTTTTCCTCAGTTTTTAATGTAATAAAGCAACCGCAGTTAACAGGAACTGTGGAGGTCAAGTTGAGGTCTGGAAGACCAAGAAACCTTTCTGAGAGAGCTGCTCATGGGATAGCTAGAAAAGTAAATCAAAACCCCTATTTAACTGCAAAAGACCTGCAGGAATATTTATCAGACTCTGGAGTGGTGGTGCACTGTTCTACTGTACAGCGACACCTGCACAAATAAGATATTCATGGAACAGTAATTAGGAGAAAACCTTTCCTGTGTCCTCAAAACAAATTTCAGTGTCAGAAGTTTGCAAAGGAGCATCTAAACAAGTCTGATGCTTTTTGGAAAAAAAGTTCTGTTGACTGATGGAGTTAAAATCAAACCTTTTGCAATGAACAAGGGAGCAGCAGGTATGTTTGGAGAAAAAATGTGCAGAATTTCATGACAAGAACACCTGTCCAACTGTTAAACACGGGGTGGATCAATCATGCTTTGGGCTTGTATTGTAGCCAGTGGCACAGGGAACATTTCACAGGTAGAGGGAAGAATGGATTCAGTTCAATTACAACAAATTCTGGAAGCAAACATCACACCAACCATAAAAAAGCTGGCAATGATGAGAAGATTGCTTCTACAACAGAACAATGATCCTAAACACACCTCAAAATCCACAATGAACTACCTCAAGAGGAGCAAGCTGAAGGTTTTGCCATGGCCCTCACAGTCCCCAGACCTAAACATCATAAAGAAGTACAGTACAGGCCAAAAGTTTGGACACACCTTCTCATTCAATGCGTTTTTTTTTATTTTCATGACTATTTACATTGTAAATTCTCACTGAAGGCATCAAAACTATGAATGAACACGTGGAGTTATGTACTTAACAAAAAAAGGTGAAATAACTGAAAACATGTTTTATATTCTAGTTTCTTCAAAATAGCCACCCTTTGCTCTGATTACTGCTTTGCACACTCTTGGCATTCTCTCCATGAGCTTCAAGAGGTAGTCACCTGAAATGGTTTCCACTTCACAGGTGTGCCTTATCAGGGTTAATTAGTGGAATTTCTTGCTTTATCAATGGGGTTGGGACCATCAGTTGTGTTGTGCAGAAGTCAGGTTAATACACAGCCGACAGCCCTATTGGACAACTGTTAAAATTCATATTATGGCAAGAACCAATCAGCTAACTAAGAAAAAAACGAGTGGCCATCATTACTTTAAGAAATGAAGGTCAGTCAGTCCGGAAAATTGCAAAAACTTTAAATGTGTCCCCAAGTGGAGTCGCAAAAACCATCAAGCGCTACAACGAAACTGGCACACATGAGGACCGACCCAGGAAAGGAAGACCAAGAGTCACCTCTGCTTCTGAGGATAAGTTCATCCGAGTCACCAGCCTCAGAAATGGCAAGTTAACAGCAGCTCAGATCAGAGACCAGATGAATGCCACACAGAGTTCTAGCAGCAGACCCATCTCTAGAACAACTGTTAAGAGGAGACTGTGCCAATCAGGCCTTCATGGTCAAATAGCTGCTAGGAAACCACTGCTAAGGAGAGGCAACAAGCAGAAGAGATTTGTTTGGGCCAAGAAACACAAGGAATGGACATTAGACCAGTGGAAATCTGTGCTTTGGTCTGATGAGTCCAAATTTGAGATCTTTGGTTCCAACCGCCGTGTCTTTGTGAGACGCAGAAAAGGTGAACGGATGGATTCCACATGCCTGGTTCCCACTGTGAAGCATGGAGGAGGAGGTGTGATGGTGTGGGGGTGTTTTGCTGGTGACACTGTTGGGGATTTATTCAAAATTGAAGGCACACTGAACCAGCATGGCTACCACAGCATCCTGCAGCGACATGCCATCCCATCCGGTTTGCGTTTAGTTGGACGATCATTTATTTTTCAACAGGACAATGACCCCAAACACACCTCCAGGCTGTGTAAGGGCTATTTGACCAAGAAGGAGAGTGATGGAGTGCTGCGGCAGATGACCTGGCCTCCACAGTCACCGGACCTGAACCCAATCGAGATGGTTTGGGGTGAGCTGGACCGCAGAGTGAAGGCAAAGGGGCCAACAAGTGCTAAACACCTCTGGGAACTCCTTCAAGACTGTTGGAAAACCATTTCAGGTGACTACCTCTTGAAGCTCATGGAGAGAATGCCAAGAGTGTGCAAAGCAGTAATCAGAGCAAAGGGTGGCTATTTTGAAGAAACTAGAATATAAAACATGTTTTCAGTTATTTCACCTTTTTTTGTTAAGTACATAACTCCACATGTGTTCATTCATAGTTTTGATGCCTTCAGTGAGAATCTACAATGTAAATAGTCATGAAAATAAAGAAAAGGCATTGAATGAGAAGGTGTGTCCAAACTTTTGGCCTGTACTGTATGTGGATAGACCTCAAAAGAGCAGCGCATGCACGACAGCCCAGGAATCTCGGAGCTAGAAGCCTTTTGCAGGAAAAATGTGTGAAACAAGAATTGAAAGACTCTTAGCTGGTTACAAAAGTATTTAGTAGTGATAGTAGTACTAGTGATACTTGCCAAAGGGGGTGCAACTATGTACTGACCATGCAGGGTGCCCAAACCTGTGCTTCGGGCCCTTTTCCTCTTTTAGTAAAGGTAATCTTGCTTAAAATATTGAAGAAATGTGTCTTTGACTCCATGCCTTTTGGAGATCAATTCATCTTGTACTTAAGTAACTATTCACAGTAAATGGAATTCTGACCAGGGGTGCGCAAACTTTGCGTGCCACTGTATGTCCCTGGTCAAATTTGGTTAGAGCTGAATCAAAATGTGTTGATAAATAAGGGCTTTTCAAGGTCTGACAATATCAACACCTATAGGGAGATAGCAACATCCTCAGAACGTGGAAGTTGTGCTGTATCTTAAAGTATGTTTATCATAAAGTAAAGTAAAGGTAAAGGTAAAGTTCCACTGATTGTCACACACCTGAATGTGTGAAATTTGTTCTCCGCATTTGACCCATCCCCTGAGGGAGCGGTGAGCAGCAGCGGTGCCGCGCTCGGGAATCATGTGGTGATCTAACCCCCCAATTCCAACCCCTGATGCTGAGTGCCAAGCAGGGTGGCAATGGGTCCCATTTTTATAGTCTTTGGTATGACCCGGCCGGGGATCGAACCCACGACCTCCCAGTCTCAGGGCGGACACTCTACCATAAGGCCACTGAGCTGGTATGTCTGTATGTTCATATTTGACAAGAGGAGTTATGACCAAAAGATGAAGCTTGATTTTGATCCAAATTGCAGTAATCAGGTGGTTAGGGTTTTTAAGTCACTTAAACACTTAAAGATCCACTCATTACTAAAAGTGTATGTCATAGAAAAACTAAAGTCATGGTCAGAGTTGTCATATGGACTATTTAAGGTGTGTTGATTGATTCATGTCGTCACCTTACATTAGGTAACATTACAAGTAAACGCTCCACCTTAAAAGTTGCTGGCAGTGGGCCCAGTGCATTCAGTTATTTTTTTCTCAGACTACAGCTGCTGCAAGAGGCAGGAAAAGATCCTTTATTTTCATAGTTACAGTATGCTAATAAAACTCTCCACGGTATGTATAGTGATTCCATGAGCCTCAAAACCAGCAACAGCTCAGCCCTGAGCAGAGTGATCATCCGCTATTGACCAATGAATGCACTACAGTGTTCACAGCTCCACCTTTTAGGTCTGTGATCTGTGAGCTAGGTACCTCAACAGAAGGGTTACCAAAAATGGGAACAGTTCGAAACGGTTCCATTGGTACCATCCACAACTTTTCACAGTGGAAACGGAAAAAAAAGTGTACCAGACTGAACTGTACTGTATCATATTGCTCAGTGGAAATGGAACTTAATTATATTTATTTCGGCTAGATTATGTGTACTAGATATATTGTAACCCTCACTCAGAGAAAAAAAAAAAGTGATGAGGAGAGTTGTTTCTGCGGGCTACAAAACACTAAATCCCCAAGCTTGCCTGAGATGGACTAAATGCACAAACTCGAATTTTTAAATATCGTGTAAAGAGAGACTCTCACTGCGGCCTATTTATTTTGTTCTGAAAATATTGGTGTGCAACCCCATTCTGCAAATGATAAATGAGGCGCAGACTTCCATTTGTGTCACTGGTGATAAGGAAATGCAGTGAGTGCTGGACGGAGCAGTGAGTGACAACAACCCGCCCACATTTAAGGGTAATGTTTGCGGTGGAAACCCTAGGGTCTAGGTACCATGTCTGCAGAGTACTTTTGGTTCCAAAGGTACCATACCGAAAGTGTTTAATGGAGATGGGGCTTTAATAACCTGAGTTGTGAGTCAATGATAAACACACTCAGCTACAATGACTAACATCCTGTTGTTCTTAGAACTTTGGCACACACATCCCTTTCCCCTCATGCAGCGTCTTCACCTCACATCCCTTACAGCCTTAAAAAGAAAAAAAATTATATTAATGTTACTTGCTATTATTTCATAATTTCATACCAGACCCCACCTTTACAGCAGAAATAAACATGTTTATGGTACAAAAAACTCTTTTGGTCTTTATAGCTACTTTCCCCCTTCATGACAAGTATACAGGGGGCTAAATTTTTATATAACTCACCCATTTATATTTTATTAAGGTTTAGAATAAAGCATATTTAAGAGTGGAGCCACTTGAGTGATAGGCTGTTGCTACAGTTTATGATTCAGATCCACCCCTCACTCCTTCAAAGCTCCACCTTCTGATCCAAACGTGGTCACTCCTGGCGCAAAAAAACAACAACATGGCAACTGAACTCGAAGCTTCAAAACAGCTGCCCACAAACCAATGGGTAAAGTCACAATAGCTACGTCCATTATTTTTATACAGTGTATGGTCTATAGTCAGGTTAAAATCTTTTTTTTATTTAATTGTACATCAGATGGAATATGTTTTATCCATTTCAGTGTAAGACTCTTCTAGGATTCTGGAAATACCTCGAGAACAGCAGTTAGTGTTGCTAAATGACCTTCTGCTTACCAGGTATTTACTTTTTAGAAAACAGCATGCTTGGCTGTGTGACTCGAACCTAATGGGCACTGCAGGCACTGCAGTCACTGTCAAAGAAAGCAGCACTGATCACATAATTATCAAGATTCTGTTACTGCATTGCCTATTTCGTTACTGCATTGCCTATTTCGCTCCTCAAATGCTTCCAGAAACATACTGTTTAGCTGTAAAATGATAAAGTTTGTAAGCAAAACGAAGCACTGCCCACCGGCTGGGTCACAAACCTCTTCATTTTACAGCTAAACAACAACACTGTTGTGCTTCATGTCACGCCCATTGTGCCTCTCTTGATTCAGCAATGCCGGCATGCTGTCTATAATCACACATGGGATTGACGTGATGCTGCTGTCATTTGGTACTGTGTAAAAATGCAAAGGTGACATGAAGAAGGGGCTTCCTAGCAGCACGGTTGTATGGTCTCTGTGAAAAAAGGGCTTGTGTGTGACAGAGAGAGGGCAAGAGATGGTGGAAGGTGGACTATTGCACGCAATGTTTCTGTAAGTTATTAATAACTTCCTCAGAACCTTGCTTTATCACTTTGTCAAACATAAATGACTGCGTCAGCTTGTTACTGAAAACTGTCAATGTCGCTGCAATATTGGACCACTGGCCTTTAGCACACACGCACCTAGCATTTCAGGGCAGAAAGATGGCATTGTTTTTTTACAACACTGAAACCTACCTTTATAAAGCCTAAATGGCGACTTCTTTGAACATTCAAATTTGGTCAGATGGTTAATAGCACATTTTCTGTGGTGTCACAAACTCAGAACAGAGATGAACTTTTTCTTTAACCAGAATTTAATGTTACAGGTCAGCTCATTTGTTTTTAACTTTGTTGCAAATTGAGCTCTGAATTGACTGAAAGAATGAATTAGAAAGCCACTGTGCATAGACAGAAGCTGAAACATTTCAATAACCCAGGTAATTAAGCGTGGAAAGGTAACTTTAATGCAGTCCTATGTAGAGCTAATATTATACTGAGGGCTCTAGTTTCGCAGACTGGGCGAGGCGGGGGCGCAGCGCACCTGCATTTCGCCAACTGGGTGTGGCCAGGTGGATTTTGCAAGTTTGGCACACCGTGCGCCTGGCGCAGCTACTCCTCTTTCCCACCTCTGTCCCTCCTACCTGTGCAAGTCAGAAAGAGGGAGGAGAGAAGGCGTGGAGTGGGTTTTACACAGCCAATTCACATCACACCAGTCAAATGAGCCCCTCTCCTTGCCCTTAAATGCGCTGCGCGAAGGCATAATGAGAGTTTACTCAATTCGCCATGGCAGAAGAGAGCAGCAGCATCAGACGGCCAAACTTCTCCCAGGAGGAAACTGATGTTTTGGTCCGGGAGGTCCAAGCTCACAGTGTCCGAATATACGGAACTGCGAGTAGACCTCCACGGGCTGATGATGCAAAGGTAGCCTGGAAGGAGATCACCACAATTGTAAATCAATGTTGCATTTCTCTCGTGCATGCGGGCTCTCTCTTTTCTTTTGACTTTTCTAAGATGACAGATGCTGAATATATACTCCCTATCTGATGCTGTGGCTGTTTGTGGTTGGCTGAGAGGGATGTGAACTCATTAGTTTTGTTAATCAAATCAGGTTGGGTTTCCATTACGCGTGCCAAACGTGCCAAACGGTGCCAATCCCCTTTGATCTGACATCAGATGTGACGGGACAGTCGATATAGAGATACATGATACAGATATGTGCTGATTGCAGATAGTTGCATTGAATAGTGTTTTTTTTTTTGGTATTTATTGCATTGTTAATGTGCCTGATATTCTGGAAACCTGCCTGTGAGGTTTTGGTGACATGTGCGCACTGTCCGCTGGTCAGCCAAACTTCGGCTTACACCGGCTGCGCTCCCCCTGCGCTGACAGTAGACCTGGTTTCAGCTGGCGAGCTTTTAGTGCACCTTCGGCGAAGCCTTTTGGCACGAAACTGTCACTGCGCCAAGCTGGAAATGTCAACACCTCCCCCTGCTGCACCGCCACACCCATCTCAGCGCACCTCAGTCTGCCAAACTACCAAACTGAGCGCACCTCGGGTTGCGCTGCTCGAAACCAGCTCTGTGCAGGGTTCGCCACCCTGCGCTGCGCCGGGAAACTAGAGCCCTGAATGTTATCCTGAATGGAACTGATGGCTAGAGTTACAGGAAATAAAGCAAAGCTGTAATAAACAGCAGTTCTCTGTGTTTCTGCAATGCAAGGGCGTAGGTTTGATTTTCACATTGGTAGGGACGTAAAAGTGCTCCATGGCTGCGACCTGTACGTTGATGATTTTTTGATGCAGTTTCAAGTCATGTGAAACTGATCACTGCTTTATAATGCATATTTAGATATCTACACTAAATACAAGAATGTCTTGGTTTATGCATTCTCTAATGTTATCAGTTACATGAATATACACTGATAACTTCATCACATCTGTCCGTATGTGCTTCCCAGGGTAAACTATAATAATAAAAATAACAGTATACTCCGAAGGGACGTAACTTCAGTACCAGCCTGCGGTCTACAGTTGGATTGGCAATAGTGATCCAAATTGATATTGATATGGGGTAAAAACTTATATTATGCATGAATCAATATTTTTACTTACCCCTAGTCACAATGCTGAATCTCACTATCAACATATATCCTTCACGATTCAATCTCACCTGTGAGGCTCCTGTCTCTCCTCTATCTCCTCCTGTCTCTTCCATTTCCTTCTGTCTCTCTTCCATTTCCTTCTGTCTCTCTTCCTGCCTCTCCTCCTCCATCTCCTCCAGTCTCTCTACTACTTGTCATCTGACAAAAAATATATTGATGCAAGAAATGTGAACAGTGGGACAATCTGAGATGCAACAGTCATAGATTTTGATTGTTGTAGCCTGAGGAAAACATACTGTATGTTTTACAATTGTGTAATTCATTAAACAACATCTGAATGTATATAGGCTAAAGAACAGCCATAATGTCAACACGTTAGTCAGCTTCATCATGTTAAACATAAATAAAATAAATCAACAAAAATGTAAATGCTCCAAAATCATTATAATACAACTGTATGCAAAATGTTGCACTGACATCCAATATCTATTACATAAATATGACTCAGTTTTGGTGTTTTTACTGGGAGCAGTGGATCTCTATTCTCCTAAGTCTCTCCTTCACACACCATGGATGCTGAAGACTGTCACTGAAGGAGCTATTATTTATAGTGTTCACACTTTATTTATTCAGACTGTTTCTATCATGTCATCTTACTACAAACATTAATTTGAACTGTGTCATCACCAGAGTTGGGTATAACGCATTAGAGTACTTTGATTACTTTTTGCAGTAACGAGTAACCTAACGTGTTAGTTTGCTGTTTGAGTAATCAAATACTTAAGTACATTTTCAAACAAGACATCAGTTACTTCCGTTACTTTTAGAACGCTGGTCCTTCAGCTCCGAAACAGCAACGGCTGTCGTTTGGTTCTAATAACGGAGATAACGCTACGTGGTTGGAGAAATGCTACCGTTGTCTATGGTGGAGTCTAAATAGGTGGAGTAGGACTCGCTGACAGACATATTTCAGACTCAGGACTTGCATTATGCCTGGTACACGCTACACGCTGGTACTCACCAATTATCCCTGGTCGTCTTTCACGGCGTGTGTGATGTCATCGGGTTATTCTTGTCCTATTTTTATTTCACTATTATGTCTGTTCATGTGCCAGCCGACATGTTGTTGTAGTCACCTAAAAGCATCAACAGATGGCAGGAGTTACATTTGAAGCGCCATATGTAAACTATCAAGCTACTGTATCTTCCACAGGAAGTTCTGACAAATGTTTCAGAATAAAAGCCTACTTAGAAAATAGAGGGATTCTCTAGCCGAGGTTATAAGGGGCTTTTAATTTGAAAGAAGTGTTGAGTTTGAAATGACGGTACGATATGTTAACTTTACAAAGACAACGGAGCGGATAAAAAGTAAATATATAAACACACAGAGGGATTAATAAATAACAGACCGTCTATAATGTAGTTTGTTTCAAATGAAGCTGGGAGCCTCTGCAGTTGTGGTGAGTAAAAGGCCTATCCTACCAAAATGTGGTGTTTATAATAATGGGCGACAATTAACAGTGTGTGGATTATTTTACTTATAAAATATCATCTGTTTTATCCTAGTTCTCATCACACAGGTGTCTCAGATTATTCCGAGCTGCAGTGATGAAATCAGAGTGTAAAAGCAGCAGCACTATCACTGCGGATAGCCTAAAGTTAACCTGCTCTGGAGCAGTAAAAACCTCATGAACACTGAACAAGGACGGAATTCTAATCAGGCAAAATTTAAGCTTGTTGCAGTCTGCAGTCTTCACCACAGGAGGCCATAAAATCATCCTAAACTTTATACTCTTTATTTTCAAATGTCTTTTGTATGTAATGTCTACATCTATTGTTCTATACCTTTATGGCTTATCTATAAAGAGTGTTGGCATCCTTAGGCCAGTAACAATAACTTATGCCAGTCAGTATGAGCACACATATCATTTTATGTTCATAACATTAAGTAAAATGGATAATCTGCTATGATAATATTATCACAAACGTGATGCTAACTTTGGTTAGCACATTAATACTAATTCTCATTATGTCTTTGCATCGAGCTAACCGACGAATCACTAGTTATTTTCCATATGGTTGTGGCAGTTAGAATCAGAATAAGGTTTATTAGCAAGTAGGCCTTTACTCACAAGAAATTTGCATACAATAATCATATAAAGAGGAAATAAAATTGAAGACAAAGTATTGCAACAATCAAAAAACATAAACATAGTATAAAAAATTAAAATAAAACTACAAAAAAAATACTTGTGTTTTTATGACATAAAAAAAACATGTACAATATAGCTTTTCCAGCTGTTATGTCAGCCTTATGCTATACTGATTGCTTATACAGCACAGACATTTACTGTATGACTGCTCACTGACACTGCATAGACTAACCTGGCCACACTCTGAAACTAATTTTAATTGTTAACCAGATTTTCATTTTGCTGTTTTATCTGTTTATTGCTACTCAATATTTATTCCTCTGCACTTACCTTTTTTATTCTTATGAGTATTCACAATGCACTTAAAGGACAACTTCGGTATTTTTCAACCTGGGCCCTATTTCCCCATGTGTATGTGTGCATATGATTCATGGGTACCACTCATTCTAAAATTGGTTCAGTATTGAGGCACGAAACGAGCTAAAATGGGAACGGGGGCAAATGCGTCCCGTATAAAAGTGCTTTTTTTCGCCACTGACCGGTTCAGATCACCAGTGCTGTCTCTGTAGATATCATATTGTAGCGGCCCTGGAGCAGTGGTGAGTGTGAATGAGTGGAGTCAGCTGTCAGTCAGTGTTGGAGCAGAGAGGGGGAGGGCTGCCCCGCTGGGTACTGTAAGTGAGTATGTGTGTATGAAGTGTGTGTGTTAAGCTAGAAGAGTCAGAGTTTGGGACGGAGTCTTTTACGTGCTACCCCCTGGAGTGTTACCGGAGTTTTTGAGTGCTCAAATAAACGGGCCTTTTTCCTGAATGCAAGAACGGGATGACGCACAACACCCCGTACAGCTTTCACAGGCTGCCTTTGTCGGACGGCGAGATGTTGACGTTGTGGCTAGTTGTGCTACAAATGGATGCTAACACTCCTGTCCAGACACTGCGCCTTGCAGACCATCGGGTCGGGCAGTGCTCACTTCTCCCAAGATGACTACTGTCAGCCGAAGAAGAGAAGACATCCAATCCCGAAACACCTCTTCCTCAAGAAAACGGCTGTCCCACGAGTAGAGAGAGCTACAGACACAGTGGAGCAAAGCTCGTGACATCACACACACTGCAAAAAGCCAGCATTTAAAAACAAGAAAAAAAAGTACAAAAATTAGGTGTATATTACTTAAAATGAGCAAAATTATCTGCCAACAGAACAAGAAAATTTGACTTGTCAAGACTTTCCAAAACAAGTAAAAAATATCTAACCTCAATGAGCACACAAATACCTCAAAATTATTGTATTCTCACTAATAACAATTGCATTTTTCTTGATTAAAATGAAATATATGAGAGCTATTTTCTCAATATGTTTTAAATGTTCTTAAATTAAGAAAATGCTTGTGCCATCATCTTGCAATAATGACATGCACTAGGCATTATATTTCTTGAAACCAGCAAAGTTATACTAAAAACTATTGTACTTTTCTTGATACAGTTAACAATATTTTTCTCATTATGTAGAATAATTTTCTTAAAATTCTTGAAATAAGGCAAAAGCCGTGGAATTTATATATCATATTAATGCTTAATAATCAGTGATCCTGACAGTACTAGAATAAGAAATGTCACAGACTTGGTTAAATGAAATGCTTCTTTATTATATTTTAGATGCACATGAGCACAACAAAACATGATAGCCACTGGTCAAGATTAAAAGCCTGGTAAACTGAAAGGTTAACTGTATAATAATATACATAATAATATATAAACATCTGACACAGTGCCAAATTCCTGTGGCACCTCAACAAACTGTATCATCCAAGGCAAACCTTACTGGAACAGGGCATCAACTTTATTACTCATGTTCTACTCAGTGATACATTTCTTCCACTCAGCCATAGCTTTTTTATATGAGGAAGTCATGTCTCGGTCGTGGATGGTGTCCATGAGGACCTCTGTCTGCAGCACAGAGAGGAGTGTGGCTATGCACTTGGGATATGTGAGGTGAAATGTGTAGTAACATGCCATGATATACATCACACTGTCAGAGATGTCCTCTTTTGGGAAGATCAGCACAGGCATGGTTCCAATGGCCAGTATGCAGTTGGTTTCGCAGACAATGACCACAGGGCTGAAGGGTGGTCTTGCCTGAAGAAAAGTGTTGGGGTCTTCCGCAGACTGAAACACAAAAAGAAAAATGATCACAAAACAATTCACTGTTTAGAGACTATGGTCAAGTAGTGGAACACAAGAAAAACTGTATACTGTCACACATGCATAAATTTCTTACCTCAAGGATGTGAAACATACCCTCACTTGCATGTCCTAACTTCTTGGGTGGAGCAATAGGTGATGGGAACATGTCAGGCAAAGCCTTCATCATGGCAATGGTTTGCTTTACTGTGAAAAACAAAACAGTCTCATTTTATTTACAGAAGTCAGTTATTTAAAAAACAACAACAAAAAAAACAACCCATTACACTAACATGGGATTTAGGGATGCCACAGCAAACACATTTTGCCACCAATTAAGGACTCTCTATTAAGTCTGTAATTACCTTTATTCGCCAACGGAGGCCTCATGACTTTTTTGAAAACTCCATAAAACTGGGCCCTCTCACAAAAGGTCCCCCAGCGGTTCTTCAGTTCAGGTATGAAGTGGGAGTTTCCTTGATTGAGGATCTGCTGCAGATCATCCATTATCTGCCACAGAAAGACAAGTAGAAAAATATCTTTTAAAATTTCGTTCCAATCAAAATCTATCTAACAAAACTTCTAATTTGTAGCAGTTTCTGGATGGAAGTGGACTAAACTGCTTTATGAATTTAACAAATAGGACGAAACTATAACAGAATCTTCCCACACAAAGTTCTGTGAAAACATCTATGTTGCTGCAACCTTGAAACAGTATCCACAATTACTATGTGTACAACTATAATCAACATAAACATAAACAAACTTAAAATGATTTGATTTGCTTACATGATCCACTTCTCTGAAGCAGGGATATGCTTGAAGAATCTTGGTAGGCCTGTCCTGCTCCTTCATAACATCAGAGTCAATATAAGCCCGTCTTGCTTGGTATTCAAGGTCCAACAGCTGGGCAACATCCTTGTTGTTTGGGTCTGGGCCTGGATTTGCATAGATCCTGCAGAACTTTGTAGTGTCTTGCCTGGCTCTGTGGGCTGTCAGTTGTTTCAGGCCCTCCTGTTGAAATGAATTTACAACCACTGTTTCTACCATTACAGTTTGAAGAAACATAACAACAACAAATACCCAAAGTTACTTACTTGATGAATAATTAATAATTAATGATAACTGGCAATCATTTCAATAATTTCAGTACCAGTAGTAGTTTAAACACCAAAACACAATCTCAATATGTGCTCTTACCATCCACCTGTTCAGCCTCTGGGGAACTGCCTGTCGACTGTGGTGATCTTTCCAAGATTAAAGTTGAAGCATTGGACTCGGTGTCATCAGTGCATGACTCCTGGCTGCTGCTGCTCTCAAAGCTAATGCCCCGTCGCCTTTCTTGAAGGAGTTGCTCCCTGCTTCTTTTTGGGGGTTGTCACATTCTGGATCCTTTTCAAAAGCTGCTTCTTCACAGATTCCTGACAAAAACACAAAACAGATTGTATAAAAATCACATTAATCAAAATAAAATTAAACCATACAAGCACTGATCCTAAATGAAGCATATCCTCCTACCCACTCAGCTCCACTGGCTGCAGACCTGTCCCGCAGCATTGGGTAGTACTCAATGAGACGCTTAGCCATCACAGTTAGCTCACGGCTGCATGGATATTGGAAGTCATCCCCTGCAGCTCTCTTGATGGCAATCATGCTTGTTAATGTATTCCTTATCAAGCGACAGTGAAGCTCTTTGGAGAGTGTATAGTCTCCTTCTTGTCCAGCACGTTGTTTTTCGAAAAAGGTGGTTCTTGACTGCTCCAGCTCTGTGTCTGTATATACAACATATTGTGGACTTACAAGCTGTACAGCTCTGCTGGTAACATCTTGGTCTCCTGGGTTTGAAGTGGGGGGGGGGAAGAGGGGAGGAGGAAGAAGGGGTGGGCAAAAGGGTTGGGATAGTGGGGCAGCGGGAGCTGGCATGTTCAAAAGTCCCAGAGGAGGTGCCTGGTCGAAGCTGGTCTGACTCTTCACCCTGAAAAAGCCAAACATTTATCTTGTAGTAATTATAAGTTAATAGCAGTGCACTAGAAAAAACAACACCAAAAAGGCAATGCCTCACTGACATTATGAATCACAGCATGATTAAATCTCCACAATGTTAAAATTCACCTCATTTTCTCCATGTGTCATCCTCCAAATGGCTCTCCTTCTTAAAAAGTGCTCAGGCCCTGGAAAGAGATCACGCAGGTCCTCCTTAGAAAGACTTGGGAGCATGTCTGTGCTGATATTAGCAGCTGAAAAACACATACTCATACACTGTAAATATACAGTAATGTAATAAACTGGTTGTTAAGTCACAATCTGTATTTCAAAGGGTGAGAATGTGCTGATGGTGGCAGCAGAGAAGCACACATCCAAGCAGGAATAGGTATCTACATTAAGGTCAAGTCTGCCTGCCATTTCCACTAAAGGCAGAAATGATTTTAACACATCAACCAGTGTTTCCCATTAATTAAGGAGACTTTGGCAGCCGCCATCTCTCATCTCCTTCAGTCAGCCCCTTCCCCAGCTGGACTAGGTCTCTCTCTTGCGCACACACATATGCATGCACAGATCGTGCTGGAACATTAATAAATGCTAAGCGTGCCAAATAGCTAATTGTACAGTGTTCCAATTGCCCCGCGAATATGCCCCCCCACCACCCCCACTGCACAGACGGTCTGAGACCTTCCCGCCATGTCTCTTGGAAAACGGTGCATGAGTCATGCTAACATAAACCAACAAATTAAGCCAAAGCTAAACTAAGCTAACTCCCTGCATTTTGTACCTTAAAACGGTTTCTGGCAATAAAACACTATCAATACATTTTGAAGGCATGACTGTTAGTGTAGTTACTAACTGTTCATAGCCCACATGTAAGTTAAAAGCTCAGCAAGTAAACCAGTTTGTTAAAATTAGCATGTTAGCACTTGTTAGCCAACTTCACAATTAGCTTAACTTGCAAAGACAGGCAAAAGCAAATTAACATTACCTTTCAATACTGCGACTGTTGTAGGATCCATACCGGAAAAAGCCCTTTCATCTTCATCCATGGCGTTGCGACTTTAGAGGACTTGAAACGGCTTTAACTTCAGACAGCACATGGAAGACAGCTAAAGCACTAGACAGCGGCTGCAACTGAACCGACCGCTGACTGACCCCTGTTGGCGCCTTCCCATTTGGAAGGTACCATGTCATAAAATGGGGGGGTGACAAACATGTTGTAAATATTGTACAAACGGAGAATATGACTAACAGACAGAGTCATAATTTGAAATTCCTGCAGCATATTCAAAAATGTATCACTGCAACCGGTTACTCCCATAGAGGCCATTATAAATACTAATTTAAAGAAGATTAATTCATAGAAGTCCCCTATTTTGCTAGATAATGTAGTGAAATACATCAGCAATATATCGTTTCACGTACTTTTCCCCCGTCTTTTTCAGAGACTGCAGACCTAACGCTACTTGTGCATATGTTTTGAATATTATTTTGTTAAATTCAAAATTATTTTGTGGTGTGTTATCTGCCTCGTTCATCACTTTTCATTCATTTTTCATCACTTTTTCGCTGAAACTCTTACTGAGCCACATCAATCGAATGCACAGCCGCAGTCCTGACTTCAGGTTGCTGTGTGGTATTGACGGGTGCACTGAGGAATATCGCATATATAACTCATTCTATCATCATGTAAAGAGAAGACACTCCAAACATCTTCTTGAAAGCACCAGAGCAGGAGATGGCAACCACGCAAATGATCGGCCACAAGAGGAACATCAAGAACCGCTGCAGGCACAGGTGAGTAACTTTGCTACCATTACCACCATCTTTTTCCATCCATGACGTCCTGTTAGCTTTAGGACCCTCTGACTGATTGATGATTTGGTGCTTGTTACAGTAGGTGAAACTAATGTTGACAAGGTGACGACTTACGATCGGAAGTTTGTCCATTATATTTTATTTTGAAATTTAATGGATGCCCTGTGCACTTGACTTCCTGTGTTGGGCGATCTAATTGACGTAGCTTGACGTGTGAAGGCCACGTGATCAATGGCTCGATCCGGCCACAATACACCGCACAGGAAGTCAAACCCACAGAGCATCCTGTAAATTTCAAAATAAAACACAACGGACAAAGACATACACCGGGCTCCCTCTCTCTCCCTCTCTCTCTCTCTCTCTCTCTCTCTCTCTCTCTCTCACTCTCATCCTATTACTGCATCTTGCTAACTCGGCCATTCTGGATGTCACTAACTCGGCTTCTTCTCCGGAGCCTTTGTGCTCCACTGTCTCTCAGAATAACTCATACCGCAGCGGTGCCTGGACAGTGTGACGTGTGTGGTTGTGCTGCTGCCGTGGTCCTGCCAGATGCCTCCTGCTGCTGCTGCCATCATTAGTCATTAGTCATACTTCTACTGTTATTATACACATATGACTATTGTCACACAAGTATACTGTCTGATATTAATACATACTTTCAACATATTGTACCACAGTAGCCAGAACTATAACTATAATATTATTACTTTCATTAATGTTGTTGTAAGCTACTGTCATTACCTGCATCTCTCTCTCTCTCTCTCTCTCTCTCTCTCTCTCTCTCTGTCTCATTGTGTCATATGGATTACTGTTAATTTATTATGCTGATCTGTTCTGTACGACATCTATTGCACGTCTGTCCATCCTGGAAGAGGGATCCCTCCTCAGTTGCTCTTCCTGAGGTTTCTACTGTTTTTTTCCCCCCGTTAAAGAGTTTTTTTGGGGGAGTTTTTCCTTATCCGCTGTGAGGGTCTTAAGGACAGAGGGATGTCGTATGCTGTAAAGCCCTGTGAGGCAAATTGTGATTTGTGATATTGGGCTTTATAAATAAAATTGAATTGAATTGAATTGAAACTTCCGATCGTATATCACTTTGTCAACATTAGTTTAACTATCTGGCACAAACTAGCAGTCAATCAGTCAGAGGGTCCTACAGGTGACAGGACATCATGAATGAAGAAAAACTGATTATAATTATGCTTAACTTGTATGAAAATGTGCTGCTTGGTTTGTGTGAAAATATTTAAATATAAAAATAAATGAAATACACCTGGGAAATTAAGTAAAATGTCAAGTCATTTGTTTCCTTTATATGTGACATAGCACAACATTAAATCTGATTAACTTTCACAGGATTCCAGCATCACCAGCTCTCAACTGCTCAGTACAACTGATACAGATGAAGGGCAAATGGACATTAGCCAAGACAGAGCTGCCATAGTACAACCTGTAAGTTATTCTCCTGGTGACAGTCTACTGAAATTGACCATCAAAGAATAGTGAGGCCAGTAAATTCCCAGCCATTGCATATCAGGTTGAGGTCCCATACATTGTTGTCTGTATTGGTATGAGCATATATTAGCTAAATACCAACTACACTACAGCAATGTGTGATTTGACACCTCATTTATGAATGAAAAGACAAAATGTTATATGACAGCTAAAACATGCTAGATGTAGTGAGCAAAGATAATTTAACATTTAAAGGACTATTTAAAAGGACTATTTATTCTATGATTAACATTGTGCTTGACATGTAACTATGAATGTCAGATCACATTACATCAGGATACTTAATACAACTTAATTTTTTTTTTAGGACCTGACCACACAGGCCACTGCCTTTGTGATAAACGCACGGGCAATCGCCGTCTGTCACAGGTAAGATGCTTTTTCAAAACAGACCACAGTTTTTATTTGCTCATTTACAGTTACACAGAGCTTGTTGAAAAGGTCCTGTTATGGTTGATGGTCAACCTGCCTGCCGTGTTCTCCAATTCACTACAGTCATCTGCCTATGATAATGTCTATGTCATAAGCAAAACTGTGTGTTACATGTATCATGAAGTTGTGTTACTCTTCTCATTTTCAGAGAGGCATGAATGACATTGTTGCTGGAGTGCAGCAGTACCAATCATCACTGGTGAGCAACCTCAGGAGCCAGATAGAGCAGGTGCTAAAGAAGCATTTGGAAAACACACCAGGACACCTTCAAAAAGAAGTAATGGATGTGTTTGACAGTTTTGTTGACCCATTCACGAGTGTTGCGACAACATTTCGACAGAACAATGTTACGAAGAAGCAGTTAAGCATTTTGGATGCAGAGGAAATTCCAATTTCTCAAACTATATGCAAGAGGAAACATGGAGCATCAAAAGACTTTTTCATTAAAGACAAAGTCTTTCATTACATACCATTGGTGAAAAGTCTAGAGCAATTCTTATCACACCCGAAGATATTCTCTATTATTGAAAAGGGACCAGAAAGGTGCAAGGAGGGTTTTTTTCAGGACATTGTTGATGGCTCCCTTTTAAAATCACATCCCTTATTTTCAGAGAAACCAAATGCACTGCAAATTGTTCCGTACACAGATGAAATAGAGATCTGTAATCCACTAGGATCCTTTGCATCAAAAAATAAGCTGTTGATGGTGTATTACACCCTAGCAAACATAAATCCAAAATACAGGTCTAAACTTGCTGCTATTAGGCTACTTGCCATGGCTAGATCCGTAGACCTCCGTCAATGTGGTGTAAATGTAATACTGAACAGAATCAAAGCAGACATGGATGCATTGTACAATGGTGTTAAAATGCAAACAATTAATGGACAGAAAACTATTTATGGTGCCATGGTCTCCATCTGTGGTGACACTCTGGCACAGCATGAACTGGCAGGGTTCAAGGAGGGTGTTGGCTTTGCCTACAGTAAATGCAGACACTGTGAGTGTTCTTTTGAGGACATGCAGTCACACTTCAACGAGGATGCATTTACTAAAAGAACCTTGAAGAGGCATATCAGACAGACTGATGAAATAGAAAAGGCAGATACAGACTTCCTTCGCAACAGCTTGAGAACAACATATGGGATCAATCGAAGGAGCAAATTAGTCGAATTCCCTGCCTTTGACATTATACAACAAACTCCTCAAGACATTATGCATGTAATTCTGGAGGGTACAGCTCCTTTGGAAATTAAGAATGTGTTGCACCATCTTGTTCAGTCAGGACTGATAGATCTGGACTGGGTTTCTCTTATTCCCCTCTGGATGTGAGAGATCGGCCATCCCCAATTTCACTTTTCCCAATTTTACATTAATGTCAAGTGATGGTAAATTAAAACAGTCGTCTGGGCAAATTCTTGTCCTGCTAAGGATATTACCATTTGTTTTGGGAAGTTTGGAAGACATAGCATATGTGCATCTGATAAATGAGCTAATAGAGATTGTGCAGATAGTGTTTGTACCTATTCTTACCATTACAACTGTTTCTAGATTGAAGTCATTAATTGAAAATCATATGAAGCATTGGAAAGAGCTTTTTCCAGAACGCAATATTACACCTAAACAGCATTATCTGATACATTTGCCATCACAGATTAAATCATTGGGTCCAATGGTTAGACATATGTGTATGCGGTTTGAATCTAAACATTGCCTCTTTAAACAATGGGCTTCGAAGCTCAATTTTAAAAACATTTGCAAGTCTTTGATAAATCAGAACCAGATATATGAACGCTGCCAAAATGCTGACCCTTCATTACACCCAGTCTTTTCAAATGAAAGGGAGATGGGACCTGTATCTGAGATTAAAGATCTACAGTATTTACAAGGAAAACTGAGAGACTTCCTAGGTTATGATGAAGTAAACCACGCTGTATCAGTCAAATGGCTTATGATAAATGGCAATAAATACATAACTCAGAAGTCAATGATCCTTGCCAAAGTGGTGAATGGTAATATGCCAGAATTTGGATTGGTAAAAAACATATATCTTGTTGATTCGAGTCTTTATTGTTTGGAATACCAACCATTTCAAACTATACACTTTGATAGAAATGTCATGGCATATCAAGTTGCGGTCCCACACCTTGCGCAGGCTACTGAGTTAGTCGATGCTGAAAAGCTGGTGGATTTTACATCGTATTACACAACTAGCAGCAAGAGCCAAACCTTTGTACAGGTAAAATACCATCTTGGGGATGTAATAGAGTTGTACAACAGTTAAAAAATAACTCATGGTGTTTTCCCCAGATACGGTATGACTAGCTTTAGTAGCCTTGTAATTTGACCTTGGGAGATCAAATCAAGTAGCAGATGAAAACATACAATACAGTGAATTATCTGAATGTATAATGATAAACTATTTCGGTTTGAAAGTGTTTAAAATGTTACATATTAAATGTTTAAATATCAAGTGTTAATTTACAGTACTGTGCCAACTGTTATAGTATATGACTACATATTTTCTATTGTTGCATTGACAATAAAACAATTGATTCTATTTGGCTGCCATCTGTTTTAACTATGTGAAGAGATAAAATTATGATAGCGTCATGATTTCTTATTTCATGCTTGAAATAAGAAACTACTACTTGGAAAAAACAGCTTTATACTTGTATGTGTTGATGAAACAGCTTTGTAACTGTTGATATTCTAGTTTCAAGCATGTACTTACTCAGACTAGGTCATACAATCTCAGTAACAAGCTGTAATATCTTACTGAGATAATTAAGGACTAAAACACTTAAAACAAGTGAAAAAGTCTAACATAAAAACTGCTTACTGAGAAGAACTATCTTATCAGACAAAAAACAAGCATATATCACCCTGATCTAAGATATTTCATCTTACTTAGTTTTCAGTTTTTGCAATGCAGCTCAAAGGTAAGGTAAAGGCTAAGTTAGTATGCTATTTGCAGAGATAGCACTGGCGATCTGAACCAGTCAGTGGTGAAAAAACACACACTTCACACACACATACTCACTTACAGTACCCAGATGGGCAGCCCTCCCCCTCTCTGCTCCAACACTGATTGACAGCTGACTCCACTCATAGCACTCATAACACTGGCGATCTGAACTGGTCAGTGGTAAAAAAAAGCACTTTTAATGTGCAAACTTATATGGGACGCATTTGCCCCCGTTACCGTTTTAGCTCATTTTGTGGCTCCAGTTGCATCCGCCTCCCTCAATACTGAACCAATTTTAGAACGAGTTGTACCCATGAATCATACGCCCACATACACATAGGGAAATAGGGCCCAGGTTGAAAATACCGAAGTTGTCCTTTAATTGCACTTTAATGTTGTCCTGTCCATGTTGAATGTCGTGTTTGCTTTATATTCTTTACAGCACCTGGACATTTTATGCACTGTATGATGCTGTAAATAGAGAATGGCAGCAATAATAAACTGAAATTGAAAAAAAATTGAAACTGAATACTTAGGTTTTTTTATAGAAATAAGCTGTTGTAATAGGAGTAAGCACAGGAGTCATTCCTCTGGGAGTGGGACAGGACAGTTTTTTTTTGTTTTTTTTTTAACTTAACTAACTGGGAGTGGGATGGGACAAGAGTGTCTGTTTATCTCAGACACATAACTGTTGCTCCCATCAGATACGTAAAGCACATCACATATTGTGCCAAGTAACTGTTTCCTGGAAAGATATGATGCCACTGCAATAATCAATAAAGAGGAGCAAAACAAATGATATATGAAAATCTTTCACTTTAATTTAAGAGCCATGTGTTTATTATGAGTCATGTCACTAAGGGAATACTTGTAATTGAGGATGAACATAATGATGAGCAGAGACTTTATGACAATACTGACGGTAAGACCATCGGATGTGACTGCAGGCACCCCCTCCTGTCATCTTCAAACACATCTCCTTGCTCATTTACACTTCTAACAAAAGCCTACTTGCCTTAAGGACATACTTCTACGTTTGTACATACACGGGCATACCAATGTGAGTACGATTATAGGAAGCAATGTCTTTGCACCCTTAAGGTTCATTTTACAAGGTGGAAACAGTTATGTCAATTCATTTTGCAGTGTTTTATGATTCTCCCAGCACCCATTTTCATTTAAAGTGTAGAATCAATACCGGACAAATTTACCAGCTGATAACTGTGACGGCCCCGCTGTGTGTGTGACCTATCAGCATTGAGGTAGCAGGGAAACACACATACACACACACTCCTGTGCCTGAATAAAGGACAGAAGTAGATCTTCAGGTATTGTGCAACTCATTACAGAGACAACAGGGTCGACCTCTCGCAGTCCTAGTGTGTGTCTCAGGATCTCTTTATCCATGATGGACTCTCTATCTACTCTTTATAAAAAAATGAGCGAGGAATATTAAGAGGAAGAGGAGGAGGAGTGAAGGTAGATAAACAAGGACTGTCACCAAACAGCTTGAGAGCTCTTTGACACTTTGAGAAAGAGAGCAAACAGCTCCGCCAGAGAAAGGACAGAGGTGTGTGTTTGTGTCAGCATCTCAGCATGTGTGTGTGTATCAGCGACAATGAATGTATCTTTGTGCCCATGATAGAAAAGGACGGTAAAAATTGTAGGAAGCCGTGGGAGGTTACTAGAAGTGTTGCATCGTGGGAGGTAGGGTCAAATAGAGTTCAATACTGAGCAAGTTGACCCAGAAGCATTGTCAGGATAATGCACACACATACACACATTCAGGATAATGGCTGAGTCCAAATTTTTGTATCTTGGGGGCATAATGCCTCTGGTGCCTTAAAGCACCATCTAAAGCCTTTAAACGCACACAAACACATGCACAGACAACCACTACACACATACAGTTATGAGCTTATCTGGTCTGAATGTAGGCTATTCATTTGTTTGCCAACAGTTGAGATAAAGCAGATGGACAAAAAACACTAGACACTGTAAATCCATATATGTGTGAGAGAAAGTCTGTGTGTGTGCAAATTTGTATGCATTTGTATCTGCATTTCTATGGCTTCTTAGTCAGTTAGCTTGTATTAACTGTTTTTTTTGTGTGTATGTTTCTGTGCAACACTAAGTCCAATCAGTACTTGAGATAGATAGATAGATAGATAGATAGATAGATAGATAGATAGATAGATATTTGTCCTTATGGAAACTTGTTCTCTGCCATACAGCACATCTGGTACAATTACTCGACAAAAGGGACTAGACAAAAGAAATACAGCTTACTACTAGACAAGACAGGATAGACAACAGTTTCTGCCCCCCAACCCACTGTTGGGAACATAAATTTGGGCTTCACACGGCAGCACCAAAAATGTTGGAATCAATATATTTGGTCTCACCAAGGGGCACCAAATATGTAGGGATTTAATTGGCTATCGGAAATAATTAATAATTATTATCAATAATTAATAATTATGTTAAATAATGTGACTTAATTAACATTAAATCACCTCGTGGGACACCATTCCCGTAAAGGGAAAAATGATAGCCAGTTAAAGATATCAGTCTCATAAAATACGCTAAACTATTAATTTGGAGTTTTGATTAATAATTAAAATAATGACAACAACCAAAATTAACAGTAACGCCTGAAGGATTTCAGAGTTCTTGACGCAGCAGAGGTTGACTATTGATTCACTCTTGTGCAACATTAAACAGACAGCAGGCATGATTCCAAAGAATTATATTTATTCACAAACTAGCATAGCAAACCAAAGCACACAAATTCTAACTAACTATATACAAGCTTGGTGTGTATTTGTGTGTGTGTGTGTGTGCAAGAGAGAAAAGAGAAAGACAAAGGTGGGTGTGGTGATCAAGGAGCCGTTTGGCCTACAAAACAAAATGGCTGACAACAGAGAACTACAAGATGGCCGAATCAAAGCTGGCTTCAGATCGGGGGAGGTGTTTGTCTGACCGTGTGGTCAGGACGAAGACAAAGGAAAAGAAGCGGGAACTTTGAAATGCCTATTTGGGTGTAGCTCTGTTGAAAGCCTGTTTGTTAAAGGCCCAGTGTGTAAAATGGGTTGAAAACAGTGACATCAGTGGTCAAATTCTAGATTGCAGGGCTCACTCGCTCACCCCTCTCGTCGGGTAAATGACGGTGGCCTCGTAGGGACAAAAAGCCTTGCGCACGACTTTTTCAGGAGTAGGTCTATCTAGCGACGAGGTGAATGTTTATTTAGAACTCTAAACCATGTTATGATATTGTAATGAATCCCTCACGAGCAGGAGACCAGAGGAGCGTTTGGGAAAAAGGCCCGTTTATTTGAGCACTCCAGAAACTCCGGTAACACTCCACTCCATCCCAAACTCTGACTCTTCTAGTGTAACAGACACACTTCATAACTTTACACACATACTCGTTTGCCATAGCGAGTGGGGACCCCCCTCCCCTCTCTGCTCCGCCAGTCTCCAGGCCGCACACTGACTGACAGCGTAGCCGGTAAACAGAGCTCAGCTGTTTATTTAGCCTAGCAATATCTCCGGACTATAGTAGCTGCAATGGACGACTTTGAACGCGATTTTGAAGAGTTTCTTGTAGCGGACACAGACCCAGAGCCATACCTGTTTGAGCCGGAGCATACAGATGAGGAACTCCATGTGTTTGATGCTGAGCGGGTGAGAAGAGAGGCTGAATGCACAGAATGGGATTCGGTGCTACTGCTACCATCGTTGGGAGATATATCATCAGGAGGAAAAGCGCCGCAGAGATTGCATGACAAGGAGTGAAGCTGCGTCTTCTTTTCCTCGCAGATGACTGTTCGGGTTCATTCTCTCCTGTTGCGTGGTAAGTGTGGTCCATTCGCAAACTTTATAACTAAAAAAACTTTTCACTACTCTCTATCGATGAACTACTAAGACTCTCTGCTGTTTCTTCCTCCTTCTTCCTTCCTTCTGCTGTCTTTGTTGGTTCATTTATACACGCGAAACGCGTTCTCTGGCTGGCTGGATTGTCTACTCGGTCTGCCGTACATACATGGCGGCACAAGATGGCAACCTCTCTAAAGCAAGGCCCTTGATATATATATATATATATATATAAAAGCATAATTATAAGGCTACGAAAACCAAACGAATTTTATTTTATAGCGATCATACACTTGTATGAACATATTAATGGGTAGAATATTCAGATTCAGATTCAGATTGACAATAAACCATGCCAAATATTACACACTGGCCCTTTAATGAGTCTGTGTCAATGTGACGTGTGTTGCAAAGGGTCTGGATTAGTGCAGAGATTGTTTAGTTGGGTGCAAGAATCTGTTTGTGAACAGTATTAGCAAACTAAACAATTAGCGTTGGCGAAGCCAACTAATCGATGACCTAACTGCAAACTATCACAACGATAACTCAATGACAGCATTAAATCACATACAACAAGTTAAACAGTCTTGCTTAGCCTTCAAAGCAGTGATAAGCTATGCCCAGTTGTTATGTTACCGATCTTTGAATGGATGGGAGAAAGAGTCACTTGGTGGTGTACTGCTTTGTTAGCCGGCAGAAGAAGGCTGGGAAGATGTTTCCAGGTGCAGTCTTTGTTGTGTCCTTTGTTCCAAAGGTGAAACTCCGAGGAAGCTGGTTGCTCAGGGTTTAGCAGGATTAGATGCTGGGTGCTAACTCACTTGGTTCTCTTTGTTGCTGGAAAGCTAGCTGCAAACCTTGTGTTTGCAAGAGAGTCTATGATCAATTGCCCTCCATTTAGTGGTTTGGGCTATGGAGCAAGGGACTGGGCCTCTGTGCTGGTCCAGGCCCAGCCAGAAAAAGGTGTGAGCTGCTCAGCACCTGGAGCAAGAGAGAGATGGCTTGGAGGGAGCAGACCTTCTACAGGGTTTGGTGATATCACAGAGAGGCATGTCACTGTAACAGTACTGTCCAATCAAGTTGTGAGACTTGTGTCTCACTGAGGTGTGAGGTGAGACCTCCTGAAGATGAGTGTCAAATAGCTGTCTTTGTTTGGAGAACAAAGAGCATGCAGAGGAAAAAGCCTTTAAATGTCCAGTGTAGATTTTACCAAATGACAAAACATCTGTGGTCCTGTGACTCCCAACACCACCTTCTCCCCCAAGACCAGGACAAAAGATATAGACCCCTCTACACATCATAAGTAGAATGGTAAAGTGCAGTTGTGCATATTATGACATTTATTTGAGAGAGAGAAAGTGCAGAGTGCTATTAAAGTGCATTTGCAGTGCAGTTACATTCAAATTCTTGTTGGACAGTGCTATACTGCTAGGAATGAATGACCTGCAGGCTCTACATGTTTTGAAAAAAGGCAGCCTGAACCTCCTGCCTGATGGTAACAACTCATATGCCTGGTGTAGGGGGTGTGGCCATGCTATTTAGTGGTTGACCAGCAATCTTGCTGGCCATGTTAACTATCCTGTTTAATTTGTTTTTGTTTATTACTGACAAGGAGAAATACTAGGCAACAGAACAGAAAAATAAAATGCTCTCGACAAAGGAGTGATAGAAAAGTAACATCATGTCTCTATCCACTCTAAATTGTCTTAGCTTCCGCATAAAATACAGTCTCTGTAGACCCTTTTTATAGATAGTGTCAGTATTACAGGTCCATGTCAAGTTGTCGTCTGTTATTGTTCCTAAGTATTTATAATATGCCACAACCTCAATACTTTCTCCATTAATAACCATATGCTGGTGGGTGTAGCTCCCACTTCTAAAGTCAATTATTATTAGGGACCTCAGCTGAAGGCAGACGTCCCTATTGTTTTAGGTGCGTTTATTATTAATATTATTACGGATCTCGGCCGAAGGCAGAGGACCCTATTGTTTCTGATACGCTTATTAGAGACCTCGGCCATTATTATTATTTTTGCTGCGTTTATTCTTTATTCTTTAGTCTTCCTCCCGCCGCCTCTTTGAGGCCAAATTTGACCCCCTAAACAGTCTCAAATACTCACTAAAATTGGCACGCATGTCAGGACTGGCGACAAATTTGATAAAATGCAAAAAAAAAAAAAAAAAACCCCAAAGTGCCAAAATGGGCTCTCTAGCACCACCTAGGTGCACTAAAATGGCCACTGCGGCCCATAGGAATGTCGTAGAAAGATCAAACCAAAACTGGCGTGTTCATCTCATCAAGACCTACAAATCACGCATACACCCCTGACCTAAATCCAACAGGAAGTGAGCTATTTGCCCTTTCAAAATAAGATTTTGTCTCAAAAATGCTCTTCTTCAAAAAACATCTCCTCCTACACCGTTTATCGTATCGGCTTCAAACACGCACACATGCCAGCTCAACCCCTGCTGAACAGATCTTCTGTATAACTTTGTCAATACGGTTTGGATTTTATGGGCTCCTAAAGGTGACGTACCACAAAACGTCCTGATGATCTTCGAAAGCTGTCCCATAGGAAATGAATGGGAGCAGGGGGAGAAAGGGACCAATCTTTGGGCTTTGTCTAATCTATACAGCTTCTCCATACTTGGTGCTACAGACTCCATTCCAACTCTCAAATGTTGCGACAGGTCTCGTCTATTCACCCATGTCATATCTTTTTTATATCTTTTACCGTTTTTAATCTGTGCCTCTGAAAGTACCATGAGCAAATGTGGAGAAATTGTCAGTTTATAATGTGTGTGTATTGCACGGAATGCTGTGAGCCAGAGTGAAGAAGGGTCTAAAAACCATCTAAAACTTCTGTCTTTAACTGGCTGCCAAGGCCAGAACTTTCACTATACATACACAAAAAAAAAAGTAGGAAAATTTGTCCTGGTCGCACTGGTATCACCGTGGATCACTCACACTTAAACATTTGGGTCAGTGAGCTCCCAAGCGAAGGAAGCGCCGATTTTTTTCTCATTCACTCCCATGTAAGCTGAGAGGAGAAATTTCTGGAAAAAAGGTAAAGGCCAACACAACTTTAACTTGTGACATAGATTGCATATTTGACTCCACACACATAAAAACTATATGTCTGCGTTCAGGATGAATGTAATGTTGTGTCATTAAACATCAAAACCATATTGAGAAGCCAAAGTGGATAGACAGGCAAATAAAGCATTATTGATCTAAGCTATAACATTAACTAGCATTGTCTTATTAACTAAAATTAAATAGCTATTGTTGCTTTAATCATTTATGTTCTCCTGTTCTTACCCTCCTTTCCCCATCCAGATGAGGCTGATGTACTGCCGCCTTAATATGAATGTTCTGGTTCTACAAATATTTTTTGATGATCATGACACCCGACAAGATTTCAGGCTGAGCAGAGAGTCCCTGGCGGTGCTGCTGGACCTTCTCCACCAGGAAAGATGACATGGATGGGGTGCCACAATAGAGACCTTGGTCTTTCTCTTCTGGCTGGCGAGTGGGACATCATACAGGGTGGTCTCAAGGGTGTTTGGGGTGCCTCGCTCCACTGTTCACCGCATCATTCATCGAGTTACTGAGGAGGTGGTGGCCATTCGCCACAGGGTCATCTACCTCCCCAAGACCACTGACGACCTGGCGGCAGTAACTCAGGGGTTTGCAGGGCTGGCAAGACACAGAGCTTTTCTAAAAGCTGCTGGAGCAATCGACGGCTGCCATGTCAGGATCAAGCCACCAAGCGGCCCTGATGGTCAGTGCTATAGGAATCGCAAACTGTTTGCGTCTATAATCCTGCAAGCAGCTTGTGACCATCAGGGCCGCTTCATCGACACGTACGTGGGCTGGCCGGGGTCGGTGCATGACTCCAGGGTACTCCGGCACAGCCCACTGTACAGGCGGGCCATCTACCCTCCTCCAGGGTACTTCATCTTGGCAGACGGTGGGTACCCGTGCCTCCAACATTCACTCCCCCTCATCACTCCCTACAAGCGGCCGGTACAAGGTGTGGGAGCCCAGCGCTTCAACAGCCATCATTCCAGGGCACGCTCCATCATAGAGCGTGCCTTTGGGATGATGAAGATGAGGTTTAGGGCCATCTTCCTCCAAGCGCTGGAGGTGCACCACACCTTTGTGCCTCAGGTATGTCATTACACAACAGAATTATTGTTAAATGGTGAATATCAGTAAATTAATTCAAATTAAATTACAATTACATTAAATTAATCTTTTTTTCCCTTCTTTTCTTCAGGTCATAACAGCATGTACCGTCCTGCACAACATCTGCCTGGGTGCTGGTGACATCATGGCCCCAGAGGATGAAGTGCAGGACGACATGCCAGAGGATGAGGGGGAGAACGGGTTGGAGGTAGTCAGTGGTGCTCCATGGCGGAACCAGCTGTCTGCCGAGGTGTATGCCCTGGAGGAGGGTGTCCTTGACCATGATTACCTTTAGAGGGCAAGTAAAATAATTTTAAAGCTATTCCTATTTAAAGTGTTTTGTAAATTTTTGTTTGTTGAAGTAGGTTGTGGTGGGATGTTTAAAAAGTTGTGCAGTAGTATTTTGTTTGTTTTATTCTTGTCTCTCTTTTAAACATTTTAGTGACATGGCAGCCGTCGATTGCGTCAGCCCTACAAACCCCATTGATGGACGATGTGGTGAACAGTGGAGACATGCATCCCCCGCCCCCCACATGATATCCCACTCACAGCCAGAAGACTCCAGGGTGTTTATTGTGGCATCCCATCCAGTCCAGCAGCACCACCAGGGACTCCTGCTCAGCCAATAATCATACTGTAAATAAATGTAGTTTTTTGTTATTTAATAGGTTAGTAATGTGTTTCATAATTTTCTGCTGATCATTTGTAAATAGTTGTACATGTTAAGAATGCCCACTTGTAAATAGCTAAAAATGGTCAGATTGTATCTGTGTAAATAGTTATGAGAAAAAAATAAATTGTGTTGTCACTGAAAAGTAGTTCAAAAGTTTACTCTAGTTGTAAATAAGAAATGGAACAGATAATGATTACAAGACTTTAATTTAACTATATACAACATTTGAAAAAGATAACGGAACAACTATATAATATTTTTAATCAACAACTAACAATAACTATATACAACATTTTAAATTAACATTTGAAAACAGCAACACATAAAACTTCATTGAACAGGATAAAAAAAAAGCTAAAAAAAATCACCGCCTCTCAACCATTCTCTCCTGTAAATTAAAAAGTCTGTCCATTCTCTCCTGGCTCTCTCTTTCTCTCCTCTCCTCAGCCTCCCTCTGCAACCTCATATCCTCTCTCATCAGCTCCAACATCTTTCCCTTCTTCTTTTCTGTGTCCCTCCTGTTGCAGGCCCTGGCTGCCTCTCCTCATCCTCCTCCTCCTCCTCCTCATGCTGCTCACCCACTACAGCACCTGGCCCTGGTGTGTCCTCAGGAATGGAGGCAATTAGGACAGGAGGGGCAATGGAAGGCCTCTGTCCTAAAACCTCATCCATGAGGACAAACCAGGGCCAGGTGGCAGCAGTGGGCTTCCCGCCAACCCCCTGCCCTGTCCCTGGATCTTTGCATTCCTAAGGCAGAGGAAATCAATCACAACAGCAGCAATTTTCTGCAAAGTATTTATTAAAAAAGTCTTGAAAAGGAGGTTATCATGGACTCAAAAAGAGGTATGTTTGAGATGCTCTTTGGAATGGGATTCATGTAGTGATAAAGAAACGAAGAAAAAAAAACCCAAGGCACTCTCCCAAAGCAGTTAAAATGCCTTTATTCTT